>NC_056747.1:836066490-836321490 GCF_019279795.1 Protopterus annectens
ATTTTCTTGAGCTGGGATAAGTGAAGTTTTGATAATTTTTTTTTTTAATTGTTTTTTTGTGAATTTTGTATCTTTTTACAACTTAATTAACCTCCCCTAACTAGTTTCTCACAAGCATTAGGATTCTACTGCTTCCTTTTATTTTCTCCTCTTTTATACAAATGAGTGCCTTAGTACTTGTTTAGACATATTAGTCTTTTTCTTGATTATTGTAGTCTTTCTTCTACAGTTCGTTATTGTACTTTGTGATAGTGACAATTTTCTTTCTTGAATAATTGGTCGCTGTGTGTGTATGTTTTTGCGACTTGGGATGTGAAATTTTTTGTCTTGTGGTTAGTTATTTAGAGTGGAGTAAAAATGTCTGAAACACCAGTGGGGTTTAAGTGCTGTTGTTACTGTGGACACAAAATTCCACAGTCGGAACTTCCATTCTAAACATGTATACTGTTTGGGGCCAGAACATTTAAGTTTTTCTTGCTCCATTTGTGAGGGATTTAATCCCAGGGCCATTTCAGACCACCGGAATAAATTGATTCTGAAGGGAATGATTCTGGCTTCTTCATCTCCAGGGGCTCAGCCCCCTCAAGGACTCATACAAGAACTTCGGATTAGAGGAAACAGCCCCATATGTTTTCCAGGGCCTTCTCTGAACCCCTGACAAAAGTTGCAAAACCCTCAAATTCATAGGTTCATACCTGTGTACTAGACTAATGGCTCTAGAGCCTTTACCAAACCTAGCCCATACAAGTGCCCTGGCATTCAACTTCCTTTGGTTAGAGGGCCAAGTCATCATCGTCGGATGTAAAACAGACCTTGGATCCAACAGAAGTTATCTCTTTATTGTCTTTGCCCAGGCCCTCCACTGTTGGAAAAGATTTGCTATTTGGGCCTCTAAAGAAAACATGGACTCTTTCTCAGGTTCTATTCCTTTTATACTCCCCTTCCTTACTTCACTCTTTAAGGAAGTAGCTAGTTTCGCTACTATAAAACTCCATTTGGCAGCTATTTCTAACTTCCATTTGTGAACAAATATGACTCTCTATCTTCTTCTAAGCTTTGTAAAGCTTTCATGAAAGGAGTCTTTTTTTCTTAGACCCCCTATCAAAGACCCTTCTCCCCCTTAGGATTTAACATTAGTGCTTCAGTGTCTTACTTAGAAACCTTTTGAACCAGCTGATAAATAAGACATCAAATTCCTGTCCTGGAAAACAGTTCTGTTGTTACCTATTACATCAACTAAAAGAATTTCTGAATTGCAACCTTTTCTTCAAAGACAGTTTGTATAATTTTCCAGAAAGACAGAGTTTCTCTCCATAGAAATCCATACTTTATGCCCAAAGTAGCCCCAGAAACTAATATCAATCAGACCATCCACAAGCTGATCATTTTCCCTAATTTTTCTAATAAAGGAGAATACTTCCTGCACCTCATTGACGTACACAGTCTCGTTTCTACACTCACAGAAGGAAACTGTACAGGAAGTTAGACCAACTGTTTATCTCCTTTTCTTCAAAAATGCCAGGCAGTTTCTAAGGTTACCCTGGCCAAATGGATTACTAATTGTATTTCCTTCATTTATTCTAGTGAAGGTGTGGAATTGCCTTGTCCCTCCAGAGCCCATTCACAAGGTCCATAGCCACATCTTCCACCTTTCATTTAGGGCTTTGATTGATGGCGTTTGTGCTGCTTTCACGTGGTCAAAGACTCCTACTTTTGTGACTCACTATAATTTAGACATTGTCTGTAGAAGCAGGGCTGCCTTTGGTTTGACAGTGCTCTGGCATATCTTTCCTTGAGCCACCTGTAAGAGTTATGTAGCTGGGGACTCTGAACCAGTTGTGAGGAGGAATGAAAAGGACCACATCAGATTAATTAGTTGTCCATTTTTATTCCTCCTCACCTTCCTGTCCTACCATTCCCCAACAGAATTACTTGTGAAGATCCTAAATATGGGGATCCTTCACATCCACGTTATGCTTCTCTCTGTTCTCATGTTTATCCTCCTCCTTTCCTGTAAGTCAGCAAACTTGATTTGAGAGAGTATGGGAAGGTACAGGGCATTGTGAGCAGAGGGAGTAGCTCGAGAATAGGATCCAGGTCTAAGAAAATGCAAGCAAGTCTGGTCCGAGGGTCTGATCTGTAACCCAGTTGTAAGGAGGAATGAAAGTGGACAATACAGATGCCAAGTTATGGTAAATACATAATTTTAGCTAATCTCACTGTTTTCCTAACTGACTAAAGAATTACAGTCCCCTGGCTACTTACTAAAGCAAGGCAAGATGAAGTAGATGAGCGTCTTGTGTCAGTTCCAGTAACAGAGTGCTGAGTGTCACTGTCACATCTCTCATTAATATCTAAAATAATTTCAGTGCTGGCTGTAGAATGGCATTACATCTGGTCACCTGATTCTGTGATTCCCACACTATCCCTCTGACTAGAAGCTGAATCAGAAACTAGCACAGATGTGTCACAATACACACCTAGAGCTTTGCTAAGCCATCTGGAGACTGTAAAACAGTTCCAGTACTTTCATCTTTCTTGTAGAGACTAACCAACCATTCTCTGGCACCCCCGGGGTAGCAGTTAGTTCACTACTAAGGACAGTAAGAGCAGGATCCCAGACCAGGCTTTGCGTCTCTGACTGCATTCAGGCCTGTGCAATAAAATCTTTGTCTTAAACAAAGTCATTTAATTTCAAGAATTTCAGGCAATTTTTCTTAAGGTAAGCTGGACTAAACTTAACCCCTTCCTTTTCAGCATCCTCTGTTAACATACATACACATTTCGGCAGTTAAAATGCAGCCTGTCATACATGTATATTTATTTTCTGTCCAGCAGAACCCACTGTTGATACATTTTTAACAAAAGCAGCTTTACAAGTACATTTTTAATACAAGCATCTATACAAATCATTTTGATATACAAATGGTATAAAATTCTTTACAAAACTCCAGCTTGCAGTGCTGGCATATTTCAGACATGCACTGCCCTACTCTCTCTGGCATAGCTGGCAGTACCTCACATCGTCGCACCATGTCATGAGAAGGCATCCCCTTTCTAAAGGGCTTGCCTCCTCCGCTAAAGCAGCTCCCTTTGCTTGCCTTGTTATTCACGGTTTACTGGGAAAGACACTGTAGAAAAAGTGCCATCCTACTTTGTAGGAAAAGGGTTCTATTCGAGAGTCTTTCTGGTGCCAAGGAAGCAAGGACAGTGGAAACCATTCTGGATCTCTCTATATTCTAAACATCTTTCTAAAGGTAACCACTGTCAAAAAGCTCTCTGCAAACCATTCTGCTTTTCACTGTTTCTCATGCCTTTCTTTTGTATCATTAAACCTAAAGGATGACTACCTTCACATTCCCATTTGACCCTCTTGAAGAAATTCTGCAGATTTTTCTCTGGCTCATCACATTTTCATTTCACTACTTTTGACCTTTGGTCTTTCTGTGGCACCAAGAGTTTTTACAGAGTGTTTAGCTCCAGTGGTGGCTTTCTGCAGCACTCAGAGAATTCATATTTCCCTTACCTGGATGACCTGTTTATTCAAGCTGGTCCCCATTAACTCCCTCCTTGAGCATGTACATTTCACTTTACATTTCCTCTCCATCCTAGGGGTCACAATCATTTTCAAAAAATCCCATCTGTTATCCATTCAGGACATGGTCTTTCTGATTTGCAGACTAAACACAGTCTGTCCATCTTTTTCAGAAATCTCCACTCAGTGTGTCACTGCACAGCAAGGGAGATACGCAGGGCCTTGGGTTTCAGGACAGCTGCCATCCATGTGCTTCTTCTGGCTAAACTGCATATGAGGGAAAATTCAGTAGTACCTGAAATAAGTATTGTCTCAACATTCCCATCCCCTGGATACCCTGATCCCTCTCTTACTTTGCCTAAAAAAAAGAGCTAATCTGGTGGGAAAAACAGGTCATGCTCAAACAGGGTCTTCCTTTAATCCCAGCCCAACCCAGCCAAGTTCATCACACAGGTGCCTCTGACAGCATGGTGAGTTCACACTGAGTCTCACTGTATGCAGAGAAAATGTCCTTCCCCCTTTTTGAAAGAACACATCAGCTTGAAAGAAATGCATCTCCCCTCTGTGAAAACCAGGCTTATTATTGGTGTACACTGACAACACCACAGTTATATATCTGAACAAATGGGGGTACAAGATCTTGCCCACTGTGCAGGCTAGCACAGGAGGCATGGCACCTAGCCACACAAATGGGCACATCTCTTGACAGCTGCATACATTCTCTCACAGGAAAATGTATGATGAACTCCTTAAGCAGGTTCTTGGAGGACCCTTATGAATAGACCCTGAACGAACAAGTCTTCAGAAGAATAAAGCATCATTGGGGTAGTTCACAAGTAGACCTTTTTTCTTTACTAGACAACCATCAGCTTCCCTTGTTCTGCACCAGGTCAGGAGTCATTTCCCCATAGCTTGGAGGACAAATGCTTTTTCTTTCCAGTGGTCGGGGAGGTTCCTGTATGCCCCCCCCCCCCACACACACACACACACACACTGCCAGTACTTCCAAAAATCTTACTAAAAGTTCAAAAAGAGGCTTCAGAACTCCTACTCCTGGCCAAAACAGCATTTGTTTCACCTCCTACTCTATCTTTCCAAAGGAACTATTGGAAAATAGTTTTTCCACCAGATTTGCTCACTCAACAGTAAGGTCTGCTTCTCCGTCAAGGTCTAACATCCTGGTTACTGTGTGGATGATAGAATTCTGATCTCTAAAAGACGCCTTCTCTGGGGGAGGTGGTTCAGACTCTACATGAAGCCAGAAAACCTATCACCAGAAAATCATATGCAGCTAAGTGGAAAAGATGTTCTGTTTGGTGCTTGAAGCACACCCAGGAACCATTAATATCAGATGCCCTTACTGCCCTTAAGTATCTCTGCAGATTATTACATACTGGTCTGGACTACTCTTCCATTAATGCCTGCTTGCCTCTTGATCCCCCTCTCATGTCCAGGATGGAGATTAAACATTTTCTCGATAGGAGTCTTGCATCTTTAGCTGCCAAGGAAACCTGTTTCTCCTCCCTGGGGTCTCAGCTTTGTGCTGGAAGAACTTACTTTGCCCCCTTCTGAGCCAGCAGCTTCTGCCACTTTAATATTATGCACCTGGAAGACTATCCATCTGCTGGCTCTTTTACTCTGCCCGTGGAGTGTCTGTACTTCAGGTTCTTATGGCTATTCCATTCTTTCTCATTTTCCACAAGGACACGGTGACTCTCTGGGCCAGTCCATTCATTTCTAAAGTAGTGAATGTGATGTCCCTCAGCCAGGCTATCTACCTGCATACCATTTTTCCTAATCCCCAGAAAAAAGAAAGAATTATCCATTCACTAGATGTTCACATGCAGCTAAGGATGTTCTTCATGTTTCACTGTTGCAGTCATCACATTTGGGTTATCTGCTTGCAGTAGCCCTCAGTCGGCCTGATTTTCAAAGTCTTGGGTCCTGCGTCAGTTGCTGTCTCATCTTCTATGACATCAGGTAGTCAGGGGTATAAAGCATGCAGCCGATGCCATTATATCAGTCTTTCTTGCCGTGCGGTGCCCGAAGCAGAAGCAGTTCGCAAGTGCCAGTCGGCCTACTCCTGAAATTTTCATTTTCGAGTTTCAGAACCAAAGTCTCCAACTAAAGCTAAGTACCCCATTGGGGAAACTTTTTCTTGCTCTAAACCAATGTCAGTAAAAGTCAATAATTGTATTTCTTGTGGAAAGCAAATACCTCATAAAGATTTTCAGTCATACTGTATTCCTTGCTTAGGCTCTGACCACAATGTACCTCGCTGTCAGTTTTGTGCCTTATTTAAACAACAAATTATTCATCGTCAGTATATTTATGCTTCTAAATATTCTGGTACTCTGTTCAATTATCCAGATATGTCTTCGGTAAGCCACCCGAGTAACGACATTCCGAAAAAACGCAAAGATAAAGACAGAGACAGGCCGCCTAGGTCCATAGCTGCCAACGACGCTTCTCCTAAGCTAATTGCCAGTTCACCGGTACTCAGTGAGGTGCTTTCACAGCCCCTGATACCTGCTACTTCAGATTCGCAGGCCTCTACTGAGACCCATTCGGAGTCCGGTATGCCGTGAGATGCTTCAACTGTAGAACCTGCAGATGTCTCTACCTTGGATGCGTCCGGAGCCGCTGTGCAGGCACCGGCTTCTGTGGGTGTTTTCAGGCCTACTGACTTGCATATTAAACAGACACCATCTTCTTCTTCAGGGCCTAAAACTCGATCCATTCCTAGAAAACAGACGCCCAGACCGCATGGTCAGGCCTCTATGCCTAAAAAACAAATGATAAGAATGGCTGAAGACCTTATTATTTTAATCAGGGGAAGCCAACCTTCCCCCTCTAAAAGACCTAGGACTGAATTTACTTATGATACTTCTGATCAGGATTCTGAAATTTCTGTTTCCTCTGATGACCAGGATTTACCTTCATCTACCTATGAGAATTCTGATGCAGAGGACTCTATTCCCTCTGCTTCACTTCCAGAGGATTTCTCTTTTGGTGAAACCTTGCATACTCTTAGGGAGCATTTCTGCTGGGAAAGCCAGGATTACTCTGATTCTAAAAAGAGGCTTAGGGATTTCTTACTCCTGTCCCAATACAGGTCTTTAGCTATCCTCCCTGTACTGGACATTGTTAATGATGCCTTTTCGGAATCTAGCTTGGCCCCTGACTCTTTACCTCCTGCTCCCAGAAAACCTTGATAGATATTACAGGGTTCCTAATTCTCTCAGGTTCCTTTTTAAAAATCCTACTGCGGATCCTGAGACCATTTCACAGGGACCCAAGGGCATTAAGGCTACTACTGCCAAAAATCCTACCCCCTCTGATAGAGATTCCAGGGCACTGGACAGATGGGGTAAGAAGGTATACACTTCTGCAACCTTGGCCATTAAGGCCTTAAACTGCCAATTTCATATGTTAAAGTATCAGCAGCATATTACTGGATTACTTAAACAGAAAATTATGTTGATTCCTGACAGTGCTGAAAATAAGGATTTACAGGATTTAATGCATTCTGCTGAACAAGTTGGAAAACATACTTTGCAATGTGGTTTTGATTCACTAGAGACATCTTGCAGGGCTGCTTTCCCTGGATCTGTACTTAGAAGGCATGCTTGGCTTAAGGAGCAATCTTTGCCAGATCATGTTAAAGCTAAATTGCTGGATGCTCCCTTAAATAAGGACCGCCTGTTTAGCAACAAAGCAGAAGTAGTACTTAAAAGATGGAGGAAAAAGCTAAATCTATGCAAACTGTTAAAGATTTCCTACAAGTACAGCCTCCAAGATTTAGTAGGCATTGGCTCTCTAAGAATTGGTCCTTTCCTGCCTCTTCCAGGCCTTCTCAGTCCAAACCCAGAACCAGCAGAACACCCAGACTTCAGTGCCAAGCTTACGCACAGGACTAAGCAGTGGAGGACTCACACTTCCAAATCAGGGAGTAGTAAGACTCTCCCCTACGGTAAACTGTCTCAGTCACTTAACTTGAAAACATCCAAGCCCTTCTCAACTGACTGCTCCTTTAGGGGGGAAGATTGCTCTACAGACAGAAAACTGGGAACTCAATACCCAGGACAAATGGGTTTTAAATATAGATGTTCTTCATCTCGCATTGCTGCAGTCCTAACACTTGGGGTAGTCCGCTGTCCCAGTCGGCCCGAATACCAAAGTATAAGGCTGACGTCGGTCAAGGCGCATTTGTCTGACATCAGGACGTCAGGGTACAAATGCGCATGACCGACGTCATATCCTCAGTCTTTTTTGCCGCATGGTCCGATGCAGAAGCAGTTTTGCGAGTGCAGGTTGGCGTTCTGAAATTTTCTGAAGTCGGAGTTTCAGACCGAATCAAAGTTGGCTAAGTACCCCGTTGGGGAATATTTTGGTATTTTCTTGCCTCAGTATTTAACCGGATGTCAGAAAAAGTGAATAACTGTATTTCTTGTGGGAAACAGATACCTCATAGAGATTACCATACCTTGTGTATACCTTGCTTAGGCCTGAGCACGACGTTGTTGGCTGTCGCTCTTGTGCTAGATTTAACAAACGCACTATTAAGAGAAGATTAGATTGTGCCAGGTTAGTTTTTGGGAAGCGTTGTAATTACAACATGCCGTCGGATGCTCCGACGCCGCTTCTAAAAGCGCAAGGACAAAGCAGCGGTTTAGGTGGAAGAACCGCCTGTCCCGGACGTCGGTTCTTTAGAGGGCTCGTGGAGCCGGTGGTTCTACCAGAAGTTCCTTTGGATTCTCAGGGAGAGACTTTACTGTTACAAGATGTGTCCTCTCAGGAGGTAGGCCAGGCTGAAGGGGCTTCTCAGGTAGCTGTTCTCCCCTCCCTTCCTAAGGTGGTTAGGCCTTCCCCTTCTGTTTCCAAGGTTTCTTCTAGAGGCAGGCCAGGGTTAACTTCAGTGGGGGTCTCCCCTAGTTCTTCAGGGTCTCTGCCTAAGAAACATATGCTTAAAATGGCAGAAGATTTGATTACTATGATTAGAGGTTCTATGCCCCCCCCTGATAAGAGGCCTAGGGTGGAACCTGAGCTTGAAAGTTTTGAGCAGTGTTCAGAGGCTTCTGAGTCTTCGGCTGAAGACTTGCAGGAGTATCCTCCTTATTCTGATTCTGATGTAGATGACTCTACACCTTCGGCTTCTCCTCCTGAGGATTTTTCTTTTTCAGAGACTCTTCATTCCATGAGGGAGCATTTTAAATGGGAGGGTCAAGATTTCTCTGATTCCAGGAAAAGGCTTAGGGAATGTTGGGTTCTACCCCAGCAAAGGCCTTTAGCTATACCTCCTGTTCTGGATGTGGTAGAGGATGTTTTGCAGAGGCTTCCTGAACCCTGATTCTTTGCCTCCTGCCCCAGTTAAACCGGATAGGTATTATAGGGTGCCTGAAGCTCATAAGTATCTTTTTAAGAGTCCTAGGGCAGACCCAGAAACTGTTTCTCAGGGCCTAAAGGTGTTAAGGCTTCTGTTGTTAAAAATCCTGTTCCTTCTGATAAAGAGGCAAGGGCTTTGGATAGATGGGGAAAGAAGGTGTATACTTCTTCCACTTTAGCCATGAGGGCTTTGAATTGCCAGTTTCACATGTTGAAATACCAAAATTATCTCCTTTCACAATTGAAGTCTAAGGTAGATGCTCTGGCGGAAGGTATTGAGTGTAAAGAGTTGCAGGATTTAGTTCATGTTTCTGAACAGGTGGGTAAGCATTCCTTGCAATGTGGTTTTGATGCTGTACAGGCCTCTTCGAGGGTGGCAGCCACTGGTTCTGTTCTTCGCAGGCACGCCTGGCTGAGGGATCAGAATTTAGCTGAACATGTAAAGACAAGGATTTTAGATGCTCCTTTACAATCTGATGTGTTATTTGGTGCCTGTGGAAGCAGTTTTAAAGAAAATGGAGGACAAGGCTAAGTCTATGAAGCCTGTTAAAGATTTTTGCAGGTTCAGCCTCCAAAGTTTAGTAGAAATTGGCCTACTAAGGGGTGGACTTATCCTTCTTATGATTCTCAGTCTAGGGGTAGATCTAGACGTGGTAGGGGCAGAGCTCAAGGTTCTTTTAGGCCTAGAACAGGCAGTTCGCCTGCCCAGTCTTCTGGTGAGGGCAGGGGTCAGTCCTTTCGTAAGCAGACCCAATGACTTGCCTTTTCAGCTGCCAGAGCCTTCTCGTCTGGCAGCACCTTTGGGAGGAAGGCTGGCACTTTTCAAAGAAAATTGGAGTGTTATTACCCAAGACAGATGGGTATTGGATATTGTTCACCACGGTTACAGGTTTTATTTCCATACCTTGCCTCCTTTCAAAGGCATGCCAGACATTCCTCCTATACAAAGAAAAGAGGCTCACAAGCAAATTTCTCTGTTACTCCAGATAGGGGCCATTCAGCCGGTTCCTGTGCCAGAAAGGGCTCTAGGATTTTATTCTCGCCTGTTCCTAGTACCAAAAAAGGGAACACGTGGAGACCAATTTTGGATTTGTCTATCCTCAACACTTATCTGGACATTCCCAAGTTCAAAATGTTGACGTTACAACAGCTTTTACCTCTGCTGGGCAAGGATCACTGGATGGTAACTTTAGATCTCAAGGAGGCTTACCTTCATGTGCCTATCAGACTCAGTTGCAGGAAGTATCTGCGTTTCGAGCTGGAAATTCCCATTATCAGTTCTCTGCATTGCCCTTTGGCTTATCTACTGCCCAGAGTATTCACAAAAGTTCTGGCTCCAGTTGTGGCTTTCTTCAGGCTAAAAGGAATACAAATCTATCCTTACTTGGACGACTGTCTGATTCTGGCTCAAGAAAAGGACGAACTTCTTCAGCATCTGGAATATGTGATAGCAGTGCTAAGATGCCTGGGGTATTCTGTGAACGAAATAAAGTCCAGTCTAGTACCCTCTCAAGACATGTGCTTTCTGGGTGTGAGACTGAATACAGCAGCCCAGCTGGCCTTTTTAACCCCGGACAAACAAAAGAATCTTTCCCTTTACTTCCATCAGCTATCTCTTCAGTCCGGGCTGACTGCAAGGACAGTCCTTCAAGCCTTAGGGTTCATGGCATCTTGTATTCTGGTGCTTCCCAATGCCAAACTGCATATGAGGAAGCTGCAATGGTATCTGAAAAATGTATGGACACAGCACTGCCAGGATTTGGACACTGTCATTCCAATAATACCTTGCATTCAAAAGGAATTTTTGTGGTGGGCTCAGGAATGTCACCTAAACAAGGACTCTCTGTGACCCGCCAGAGGCGAGTCAGATTCTAACGACAGATGCCTCAGACATAGCTTGGGGAGCTCATCTGAATGGAAAGTGGATACAAGACAAGTGGCCTGCCAGACTACAGCATCTACATATCAACATGAAGGAGATGTTAGCAGTCCAGTTTGCATTAATGGCTTTCAAGAGTTACTTCTTCCAGGGCAGGTGTTGATTCTAACAGACAACACAACTGTCATGTGGTACATCAACAAGCAAGGGGGAACACATTCTTATCCTCTATGCAGGCAAGCAATGATTTTGTGGGAGACTGCGCCCAGCTTGCAGCTAAATCTTCAGGCAAGGTTTCTGCCAGGAGCACAGAACTCCTTAGCAGATGTGTTAAGCAGGCAAATCATGGATCCCCACGAGTGGAAACTGGATCTTCATGTATTTGAAAATTGACAGTGTCATGGGGAACTCCAGACATAGATCTGTTCGCTTCTCCACTAAACCACCAGCTGCCAAAATTTTGCAGAAAGGTTTCATCACACAGCTTGGAAAGTGGATGCTCTTCGTTCAGTTGGGAAAATCTTCATGTGTATGCCTTTCCACCTCTGCCTCTCCTCCCAAAGGTACTCCTAAAGGTCAGACAAGACAAGCCAAGGATGATTTTGATAGCTCCAGATTGGCCTCGCAACACTGGTACCCATTACTGAGGAATCTGGTAAGGAAGCCTCCATGGCCTTTACCTTTAATTCCACACCTTTTGTCTCAGAGGACGGTCATCTACTCAATGTCAAGCTTCACTCTCTTCATCTAACAGCCTGGCATATTCTGTTTTGAACCACAGCAGGTCTCAACTTCCTCAACAAGTTTTGAATGTGATTATGGAAGCCAGAAGACCTAGTACACGTAAAGTGTATGCAGAAAATGGAAGAGATTTTTATTTTGGAGTGCAGCAAAGGATTTGGAGGTTTCTGAGCCTAATTTGAGTGTGGCTCTTCAATATCTTACTGAGTTATTGGACAAAGGTTTGTCTTTCTCTTCCATTAAGATTACTCTGATTCTAAAAAGAGGCTTAGGGATTTCTTACTCCTGTCCCAATACAGGTCTTTAGCTATCCTCCCTGTACTGGACATTGTTAATGATGCCTTTTCGGAATCTAGCTTGGCCCCTGACTCTTTACCACCTGCTCCCAGAAAACCTTGATAGATATTACAGGGTTCCTAATTCTCTCAGGTTCCTTTTTAAAAATCCTACTGCGGATCCTGAGACCATTTCACAGGAACCCAAGGGCATTAAGGCTACTACTGCCAAAAATCCTACCCCCTCTGATAGAGATTCCAGGGCAGTGGACAGATGGGGTAAGAAGGTATACACTTCTGCAACCTTGGCCATTAAGGCCTTAAACTGCCAATTTCATATGTTAAAGTATCAGCAGCATATTACTGGATTACTTAAACAGAAAATTATGTTGATTCCTGACAGTGCTGAAAATAAGGATTTACAGGATTTAATGCATTCTGCTGAACAAGTTGGAAAACATACTTTGCAATGTGGTTTTGATTCACTAGAGACATCTTGCAGGGCTGCTTTCCCTGGATCTGTACTTAGAAGGCATGCTTGGCTTAAGGAGCAATCTTTGCCAGATCATGTTAAAGCTAAATTGCTGGATGCTCCCTTAAATAAGGACCGCCTGTTTAGCAACAAAGCAGAAGTAGTACTTAAAAGATGGAGGAAAAAGCTAAATCTATGCAAACTGTTAAAGATTTCCTACAAGTACAGCCTCCAAGATTTAGTAGGCATTGGCTCTCTAAGAATTGGTCCTTTCCTGCCTCTTCCAGGCCTTCTCAGTCCAAACCCAGAACCAGCAGAACACCCAGACTTCAGTGCCAAGCTTACGCACAGGACTAAGCAGTGGAGGACTCACACTTCCAAATCAGGGAGTAGTAAGACTCTCCCCTACGGTAAACTGTCTCAGTCACTTAACTTGAAAACATCCAAGCCCTTCTCAACTGACTGCTCCTTTAGGGGGGAAGATTGCTCTACAGACAGAAAACTGGGAACTCAATACCCAGGACAAATGGGTTTTAAATATAGTTTCCCAAGGCTACAGATTTCATTTCCACACGTTACCAACCCCAAATGGTTGGCCAGATCTATCCCTCAAATCAGTGGGCAGAGGCTCAAAAGCAAGTACTGTCTCTCTCAAGCATAAGGGCTATTCAAACTGTACCAGAAGAGGAAAAGGGACAAAGTTTCTACTCAAGACTTTTCCTGGTACCCGGAAAAGGCAACTCATGGCGTCCTATCCTGGACCTTTCTATCCTAAACACCTTTTTGGTGATCCCAAAATTCAAGTTGCTAACTCTTCACCAGTTGCTTTCTATACTAGGCAAGGATGCCTGGTTGGTAACACTGGATTTAAAGGAAGCCTACCTGCACATCCCAATCAGGGAATCTTGCAGAAGATACCTACGCTTCAAAGCGGACTACATGCACTATCAGTTCTTTGCACTGCCCTTTGGCATACCTACTGTGCCCAGGGTATTCACAAAGTGTCTACCTCCAGTCATTGCATTTTGCAGGCAAAGAAATTTGCAAATATACCCATACCTGGACGATTGCCTAATTCAGACAGAAAGCCAGGACATACTTTTGGAATCATCTGGCGTTTGTACAAAAGGTGCTAAGCTGTCTGGGGTACACCACAAAAAAAAGAAATGACCATTGTGTACCCTGTCAACAAATTATATTCCTGGGAGCAAGCTTGAACACAACTTCCCAGATGGCTTTCCTCGCACCAGAGAAACAAATGCATATGACAGCTTACTTCAGACTAATGGCCACAAAAACCCTGCTATCTGCAAGGCAAATACTGCAAGCCTTGGGGTTCATGGCCTCCTGCATTCTCTTAATTCCATATGCAAGACTGCATATGAGGAAACTACAGTGCTATCTAAAAAGCCTATGGTGTCAGCATTCTAAGGATCTAGAAGCAATGATTCCTATCATACCCTGCCTACAGTTAAGAGTTCCTTTGGTGGGCAGAGGCCTGACACCAAAACAAGGGACTACCATTCACTCTACCCCCTGCCGCCCAAACACTAGCAACAGACTCATCAGACTATGCATGGAGGAGCTCACCTGGCAGGAAGTGCATTCAGGGTAAATGGAACCCAAGTCAAATGCACCTGCATATCAAGCAAAAAGAAATGTTAGCTGTACAGAATGATCTGACAGCCTTCAAGGACCACATTCTTCCAGGACAATTAATGGTAAGGACAGACAACACCACTGTTATGTGGTACATAAACAAGCAGGGGGGTATCCATTCATACCCCCTCTGCAGACTACCCATGGCTCTGTGGAACACAGCCTTGAGCTACCAAGTCCACCTACAGGCTCAATTCCTGCAAGGAAAGCTAAATACACTGGCAGACGAACTAAACAGAAATCTCATGGACCCACACGAGTGGAAACTGGAACCAAAGACTTTCAACATGTTGATAAACAAATGGGGGAGCCCAGATATAGACCTGTTTGCCTCCCCCCAGAACTACCAATTGGGCAAATTCTGCACAAGGACTCCCCACAAACAAGCTTGGAAAGTGGATGGCCCTGTCCTTCACCTGGAAAAATCGATCAGTTAATGCCTTTCCTCTGCCTCTTCTCTCCAAAGTACTACTAAAGATCAAACAGGACAAACCAAGGATAATACTGATTGCACCAGACTGGCCATGCCAACACTGGTACCCCCTCTTGCGCAGTGTGTCACTGCTGGCACCATGGCACCTGCCTCAGACCCCGACACTGCTGTCCCAGCAGGAGGGCCAGATTCTGCATCTTTAGCTTCAAACCTTGAACCTGGCAGCCTGGCTAATTACCTGATCTCTCCGTTACCATCCCTCAGTAAACAAGTGTTGGATGTCATTCTGGAGGCAGGAGGCCTAGTACTAGAAAATTTTATGCTGAAAAATGGAAACAATTCTGTTCCTGGAACCAAACTCAAAGGATGGGCACAGCAGCACCCAATTTACCTCAGATTCTTCAATACTTAACTGAGATGCTTCACAAGGGCCTTTCCTTTTCCTCCATCAAAATTCATGCCTCAGCCATTTCAGCTCATTACAACACAGAACCACCCCTCGTCTCTCATCCACTGCTTAAGCAGTTCCTCAGAGGGGCCAAAAACTTAAGACCACCCAGGAGAGCCCTAACTCCAGCCTGGGACCTTAACTTTGTATTGCAAAAACTCACTGTACCTCCTTTTAAGCTAGCTGCAAGTGCAGAGTTAAAATTCCTTTCTTGGAAAACAGCCTTCCTTTTAGCAATCACTTCAGCAAGAAACATGTCTGAATTACAGGCCCTTATGGCAGTGGAGCTTTTCATCATCTTTCATGCAGACAGGGTGTCCCTCAGGACCACTCCCTATTACATGCCCAAGGTAGTATCCAGTGTGGCTCTTAATCAGTCCATTAATTTTCCAGCCTTCTTTTTTAATCCACAGAATAAAGGGGAACGGATACTGCAGTCCTTAAATGTGCACAGACAACTTAGATTTTACTTGGACAGGACCAAACCTCAAAGGAAATCTGAACAGCTGCTGGTGGCATTTGCTGCAGGGGCAGAGGGGAAGACCATTTCAAAGCAAACCATTTCTAAATGGATAGGCCATTGCATTCATTTCTGCTATAAGCACCATGGAAAACATATCCCGCAGGGGATAAGACCACAATCAACCAGGGCTGCATCTACCTCTACAGCCTTTCTCAGAGGTGTCCCTACCAGGGACATCCTAGAAGCTGCTACCTTGAGTTCTGTACATATTTTCACCAAGCATTACCATTTGCCAATTTTCTCTAAATCCAGAGCTGGTTTTGCCACTGCAGTCTTGCAGGGCCTTAAAGCTGGTCTTAATGGTATCTAAATTCCTCCTCCCATCCTTAGCTGTGGGAATCTACCCAAACGTGGTGACTGCAACAGTGAATACACTCGAACATCTACATTTATGGTAAGTGTACACAACTGTACTTTCTCTCTCTTCGAAGTATCACGGCTATTCAACCTGTCCCAGCAGAAGAAAGGGAACAAGGTTTCTACTCAAAACTGTTCCTGGTACCCAGAAAAGACAGCCCCTGCCGTCCTGTCCTGGACCTCTCTATTCTAAACACCTTTTTGGTAATCCCAAAATTCAAAATGCTAACACTTACTGCTTCCTATGCTAGGCAAAGATGCCTGCTTGGCAACCTTAGACTTGAAGGAAGCTCACCTGCACATTCCAATAAGGGAATCTTGCAGGAAATACCTATGCTTTAGAGCAGGCTGCATGCTCAGTCAGTTCTCTGCACTTCCCTTTGGCTTATCTACTGCGCCGAGGGTATTTACAAAGTGCCTAGCTCCAGTCATTGCATTTTTCAGACAAAGAAATATTCATGTATACCCATACCTGGACGATTGTCTAGCTCAGGCAGAAAGCCAGGACATACTGTTAAATCATTTGACGTTTGTAAAGAAATTGCTAACTTCTCTGGGGTACACCATAAACGAAAAGAAATCACATCTTGTACCTTGCCAACAAATTGTATTCCTGGGAGCAAGCTTGAATACAACTTCCCAGATGGCCTACCTTACGCCAGAGAAACAAGTTCATTTGACAGCCTACTTCAAACTACTGGCCCCAAAGACCCAGCTATCTGCAAGGAAAATACTGCAAGCCCTGGGGTTCATGGCCTCCAGCATTCTCTTAATTCCATATGCAAGACTGCATATGAGGAAACTACAATGGTATCTAAAGAGCCTATGGTGTCAACATTCTCAGGATCTAGAATCAATGATTCCTGTCATACCTTGTCTACAGACAGAGTTCCTATGGTGGGCAGAGGCCTGCCACCAAAACAAAGGACTGCCATTCACTCTACCCCCTGCCGCCTAAACCCTAACAACAGATGCATCAGGCTATGCATGAGGGGGCTCACTTGGCAGGGAAGTGCATTCAGGGCAAATGGACCCCAAGTCAAATGCACCTGCATCTCAATCAAAAGGAAGTGTTAGCTGTACAGAATGCTCTGACAGCCTTCAAGGACCACATTCTTCCAGAACATTTAATGGTAATGACGGACAAAACCACTGTTATGTGGTACATAAACAAGCATGGGGGAACCCACTCATACCCTCTCTGCAGACTAGCCATGGCACTGTGGAACACAGCCTTGAGCTACCAAGTGCACCTACAGGCTCAGTTCCTGCCAGGAAAGCTAAATACACTGGCAGGTGAACTAAGCAGAAATCTCATGGACCCACACGAGTGGAAACTGGAACCAAAGATATTCAACATGTTGAGAAACAAATGGGGGAGCCCAGAGATAGACCCGTTTGCCTCCCCCCAGAACTACCAATTGGACAAATTCTGCACAAGGACTCCCCACCCACAAGCTTGGAAATTGGATGGCCCTGTCCTTCACCTGGAAAAACCTATCAGTTTATGCCTTTCCTCCTCTGCCTCTCCTCTTCAAGTTGCTACTAAAGATCAAACAGGACAAACCAAGGACAATACTGATTGCACCCGACTGGCCACACCAGCACTGGTACCCCCTCTTGCGCAGTGTGTCACTGCTGGTACCATGGCACCTGCTTCAGACCCCTGCCCTGCTGTCCCAGCAGGAGGACCAGATTCTGCACCCATTACTTCAAACCCTAAACCTAGCAGCCTGGCTAATTATCTGATCACTCCTTTACCATCTCTCATTAAGCAAGTGATGGATGTCATTCTGGAGGCAAGGAGGCCTAGTGCTAGAAAATCCTATGCTGAAAAATGGAAAAGATTCTGTTCCTGGAACCAAACTCAGGGGATGGGCACAGCTGCACCCACTTTACCTCAGATTCTTCAATACCTAACTGAGATGCTTCACAAGGGCCTTTCCTTTTCCTCCATCAAAATACATGCCTCAGCCATTTCAGCTCATTACAGTACAGAACCACTCCTCTTCTCTCATCCACTGCTGAAGCAGTTCCTCAGAGGGGCCAAAAGCTTAAGACCACAGAGGAGATTCCCTACTCCAGCCTGGGACCTTAACTTTGTATTGGAAAAACTCACTCTACCTCCTTTTGAGCCAGCTGCAAATGCAGACTTGAAATTCCTTTCTTGGAAAACAGCCTTCCTTTTAGCCATCACTTTAGCAAGAAAGGTGTCTGAATTAAAGGCCCTCATGGCAGTGGGTGCCTTTCATGCCGACAGGGTGTCCCTCAGGACCAATCCCTCCTTCATGCCCAAGGTGGTATCCAGTGTGGCCCTTAATCAGTCCACTCATTTGCTAACCTTCTTTTCTAATCCACAGAACAAAGGGGAACGAATATTGCACTCATTGGACGTGCACAGACAACTTTAGATTTTACTTGGACAGGACTATAAACCTCTCAGGAAATCTGAACAGCTGCTGGTGGCATTTGTTGCAGGGACAGAGGGGAAGGCCATTTTAAAGCAAACCATTTCTAAGTGGATAGGCCATTGCATTCATTTCTGCTATAAGCACCATGGAAAGTCTACCCCACAGGGGGATAAGACCACATTCAACCAGGGCTACATCTACTTCTACAGTCTTTCTCAGAGGTGTTCCTACCAGGGACATCCTAGAAGCTGCTACCTGGAGTTCTGTACATACCTTCACCAAGCATTACCATTTGCCAATTTTTTCTAAATCCAGAGCTGGCTTTGGCACTGCAGTCTTGCAGTGCCTTGTATAGCTGGTCCTAATGCTATCTAATTTCCTCCTCCCATCCTTAGCTTTGGGAATCTATCCAACTGTGATGACTGCAACAGTGAAACATGAAGAACATAGTACAGTTGTGGACACTTACAATAAATGTAGATGTTCGAGTGTATTCACTGTTGCAGTCCTGGTCACCCTCCCTCCAGACCCCTGACTTCTATTGGCTATACCTCTATTCTTGTTTACATTGCTTAAAGCTTTTTGGTGTATTTGCTTTTTTATGTTGGAAGTGTAACCTTGTATATAATTGCTTCCCATTATGGGGGCACCTGACATCTGGGGCAAGAAAAACGGTTGTAATTGGGTTGGTTGCATGCTTTATATCCCTGACTACCTGACGTCATGGAAGATGAGACAGCATCCGACGCAGGACCCAAGACTTTGATAATCAGGCCGACTGAGGGCTACTGCAAGGAGATAACCCAAATGTGATGACTGCAACAGTGAATACACTCGAACATCTACATTTATGGTAAGTGTACACAACTGTACTTTTTGAGGTGTATAATTTGAGACTCTGTGTTATTTCTACCCATGTATTATGGGTTGCAGTTGGTGACATAGAGAAGAGCATTTCTGGAAAATAGTTTTCTCAGTAATGCTGTGTGCATGGTTCCATAAAGTAGTTTGGTCACATTTACATGTAGAAAATCAGTAATAAAATGCTTAACTGTTAATGTGAATCGAACACCACAATCTTTATTAAAGTAGTTAAGAAAAACATGTATGTCATTCTTAAAGCCACACCATATAGTATTTGTATAAATGGGGGTAAAGGAAGTCCACATTACAGTATTGCAAAGTTTGGTAAATAGCAAGTGATTTTATAGTTAAAAATATCTAAAGTCAAAACCCACCCCAGCAATTTCATGGCAAAAATCACTGAATTCAGATGTATAGTAATACAGTAGTTAAGACCAATATTTTACTGCTTCTAAACCTAGAGCATCTGGTGTGTTACTGCATAGCTATTTCACATCCAGAGTGCATAACAACATTCCTCATTAATCTGAATTTCCAGCATAAGTTAAATAAACTGTGATATCTTTATTTGTAGCCATAAGGTGACGTAGAATATATTTGAGACAAGAGTTCCAGTAAATCAGTGCATTACCAGAAACTATGAGACATCCTGGAGGATTAGTTAAAACTTGTGTTTTAAGAAGAATATAGAAATGTTGTTATGAGCCTACTGCTTGAAATTCTGTACAGAAAGCTTTACAAATTGCACCTGAATTGAATAGCAGCTCTAGCAGAGTATTTTGAAATACCAGATGCAGTTTAACACATCTTTCAATATGAAACATTTCAAGTACTCAGAAACAAAACGTATAGTTATTGTTTCAGTCTGATAAAGGAGAAGATAAAGTAATATTAAACGCATCTTATAATCAGAAAGTTATACACAACTTTCATATGTCAGATATTGCCTGTGTTTATAGTATGGTCACACCTCAGAGTTTTGTAAAAGGGGTACATGATTTTAAGTGTTGCATTTCTCTGAAGTGACTTCTGCACCAGCCTCCATTTGCGATCCTTTTCTGAAAAGCTAACTCTGGGCACCATTTGAAGTCAGAGTCCGTACACAGTGTGCTGTTTGCCATGGAAAACAGCAGCTCTTATTTGCTGTGACCTTAGTCTGAACGATCTTCTAACTTCCAGGATGTTCATCGTGCATACAGCTGCAGTCATCACACTTGGGTTATCCTGCCGTCAGGCAGGTCCTCGGTCGGCCGAATTCCAAAGTCTTGGTCCGGCGTCAGTTGTAGTCTCTTCCTCCCTGACGTCAGTGCGGCAGGGGTATAAAAGAGGCAGCCGATGCCATTTTCTTCAGTCTTTCTTGCCGCGCGGTGCCCGAAGCAGAAGCAGTTCGCAAGTGCCGGTCGGCCAGCTCCTGAAATTTACGAAAAGTATTTCAGCTGAAGTCTTCTTTAAAGCTAAGTACCCCGTTGGGGAAACTTTTCTTGCCTCAGACCGATGTCAGACAAAGTTAATAATTGCATTTCTTGTGGGAAGCAAATACCACATAAGGATTTTCACTCTTACTGTATACCTTGCTTAGGGCCAGACCACGATGTCTCAGCCTGCCGTTTTTGTGCTAGATTTAACAAGCGCACTTTTAAGTGCCGGGCGGAGTTTGCCCTTCATTATTTTGGCAAAAAATTTAATTATATCATGTCGTCGGATTTGCCGACGCCAGTTACAGGCAAAAAACGCAAGGATAAGGACAGACACCCGAGGCCTGCACCGAGTACTGAGATCACGCTAAGGCCGACTACCGGTTCTCAGCGAGGCACCTATGCAGCCCCTGACTACAGATGAAACTATTTTACCGGCGACGTCAGTACCCGAGGTGGCAGCTTCCTCGGTCTCCATTCTCACTGCAGATACCGACGCCACTCTTGGCGGAGAAAAGGAAAATTTAGCGTGGCCTGCCAGTTCTGAAGGCATTTTCAGGCCTACCACCTTCTCTATTAAATCGTTCTCTAAATCTAAAGCTCCAATGAAAATTAAAAAACAGGGTCCTCAGACCCCCTCTCAAGACCCCATGTCTAAAAAAACAGATGCTTAAAATGGCTGAGGATTTGATTACAATCATCAGGGGTTCTCGACCCTCCCCTCAGACAAAAGACCCAGGTTGGAGGAAGACATCCCTTCCTCAGACCAGGCTTCTATTACCTCAGACCTTTCTGAGGACCAGGATTACGCCTATTCCCCATTTGAAGACTCTGATGCTGAGGAGTCTATTCCCTCGGTCTCCCCCCCTGAGGACTACTCTTTTGGGGAAATCCTTCATACATTGAGAGAACACTTCTACTGGGAAGGCCAAGATTACTCAGATTCCAAGAAAAGGCTCAGGGAATTTCTGCTACTTCCCCAGCATAGGCTCCTGGCTATTCCTCTTGTCTTAGATATTTTGGATGATGTGTACGCAGAAGCCAGTCTTAATCCAGACTCTTTACCTCCTGCCCCTGTTAAACCAGACAGATATTACCGGGTTCCTGATTCTCACCATTTCCTTTATAAAAGCCTATGTTCATCGTGCATACAGCTGCAGTCATAACAGATGGGTTTTCTTGCTGTCAGGCGGGTCCTCGGTCGGCCGAATTCCAAAGTCTAGGTCCAGCGTCGGTTTTCGTCACTTCTTCCCTGACGTCAGTGCGACAGGGGTATAAAAGATCCAGCCGACGCCATTTTCTCCAGTCTTTCTTGCCAGGCGGTGCCCGAAGCAGAAGCAGTTCGCAAGTGCCGGTCGGCCAGCTCCTGAGATTATGAATATTTTTCAACAAAGACTTCTTGAAAGCTAAGTACCCCGTTGGGGAAACTTTTCTTGCCTCAGACCGATGTCAGACAAAGTTAATAATTGCATTTCATGTGGGAAGCAAATACCGCATAAGGATTTCCATTCCCTCTGTATACCTTGCTTACGCCCAGACCACGACGTCTCGGCCTGTCGTTTTTGTGCTACATTCAACAGACGTACTATTAAGCGTTGGGCGGAGTTCGCCCAACACTATTTTGGCAAAAAGTTTAATTACATGTCGTCGGATACTCAGACTCCAATTTTGAGTAAACGACGTAAAGATAAGGACCGACATACGAGGTCGGTGACTTCTACCGACACCACGCTAAAGCCGCCTACATGTGCTCCGGTTCTCCGCGAGGCGCCTACGCAGCCCCTGACTACCGATGACACTTCATTAGCAGTGTTTTCTGTGCCCGAGGTCGCAGGCTCTTCGGCCCACACCCCGACTACAGATACCGAAGCCACTATTGGCAGGGAAACTCAGAGTTCAGACAGGCCTGCCACCTCCCAAGGTGTCTTCAGGTCTTCTTCTTCTTTTTCCATTAAGGCTTACACTAAGTCTAAAGCAGCCATGCATTCCAAAAGACAAGCTCCACAGGGCCCCTCTCAAGGCCCCATGCCTAAAAAGCAGATGCTCAAAATGGCTGAGGATTTGATTACTCTTATCAGGGGTTCTCAACCCCCCTCGGACAAAAGGCCCAGAGTGGAGGAAGAATACCCTTCCTCGGACCAGGCCTTCATTACTTCAGAACATTCTGAGGACCAGGAACATTCTTACTCCACTTTCGAAGATTCTGAGGCAGAGGAGTCCATTCCCTCTGTCTCTCCCCCCCCCCCCCCCCCCCACCGAGGATTACTCTTTTGGGGAAACCTTGCATACCTTGAGGGAACACTTCCACTGGGAAGGCCAAGAGTACTCAGACTCAAAGAAAAGGCTCAGGGATTTCCTCTTGCTCCCTCAGCACAGGCCTCTGGCTATGCCTCCTGTCTTAGACATACTAGTTGATGTGTATTCAGAGGCCAGCCTTAACCCAGATTCTTTACCTCCAGCTCCAGTCAAGCCTGACAGGTATTACCGGGTTCCTGATTCACACCAATTCCTATACAAAGCCATGCTGACCCAGAAACTATTTCACAGGGTCCCAAGGGAATTAAGGCCTCCACTGCCAAAAATCCATTACCTTCAGAGAGGGATTCCAGAGCTTTAGAAAGGTGGGGGGAAAAGGTATACACCTCGGCCACTTTAACCATGAGGGCATTAAACTGTCAGTTCCATATGTTAAAGTATCAACAGTTTTTGTTATCTCAGTTGAAAAGCAAAATGTCACAACCTGAACAACCAGACTTGAAGGAGTTGCAGGATTTGTTGCATAGTGCAGAGCAAGTGGGTAAACATACCTTGCAATGTGGTTTTGATGCTTTAGAGGCCTCTTGTAGAGCTGCTGTTACAGGATCAGTCATACGTAGACATGCTTGGCTCAAAGAGCAAACCTTACCAGATCATGTCAAAGCTAAATTACTAGATGCACCTCTTCAAAAAGATGTATTGTTTAGTGTTAAAGCTGAGGAGGTATTAAAGAAAATGGAGGAAAAGGCAAAAAAAAGGCAAACAGTGAAAGATTTCCTACAGGTACAACCACCACGCTTCAGTAGAAATTGGCCTTCAAAAAATTGGTCCTTTCCAGCCATGGACAGACCTCAAAGAGGTAGATACAGGCGCCCGAGAGGTAGAGGGCAATCTCAAGGATCATTTAGAGGCAGACAATGGCAAACACCTACACCAAGAGGGGGTGAGGATAGTTCACAGCCATTCAGAAAGCAGTCCCAATGACTTTCCCCTTTGCATGCCGAGCAAGGCTCAAATGGCAGCACCTTTAGGTGGAAAACTGGCATTATTTTCAAAAAATTGGCATATTGTCACAAAAGACAAATGGATCCTGGACATTATAGACAGAGGCTACAGATTCCACTTTCACACCCTTCCAAAAATGAGAGGCATGCCAAACCTGCCACACAATCAAAGGGCAGAGGCACAAAAACAAATTTCAGATCTTATGGACATGAAAGCTATTCAAGAGGTACCTGCACAAGAACAGGGTCAAGGTTTTTATTCCAGACTATTCCTGGTACCAAGGAAGGGCCAAGATTGGAGACCTATTTTGGACCTATCCATCCTAAACACATATTTACTCGTACCAAAGTTCACGATGCTCATATTACAGCAGCTTCTTCCCATGCTGGGCAAGGAGTCTTGGCTGGTAATATTGGACCTCAAGGAGGCATACCTGCATGTCCCAATCAGACAAGATTGCAGAAGATACCTCAGATTTCTTACAGGTTCATCCCATTATCAATTCTCTGCATTGCCCTTTGGCTTATCTACTGCGCCCAGAGTGTTCACGAAATGCCTGGCATCAGTAATTGCCTTCTGCAGACTTCAAGGGATACAAATATACCCATATCTGGACGACTGCCTGATCCAAGCGGACAGCAAACACACTCTTCTGAAACACCTGGCGTTTGTAATAATGTTGTTGAAATCTCTGGGATACACAGTCAACAAAAAGAAGTCAAGACTAATACCTTCTCAAACAATAATTTTCCTGGGTGCCAGCTTGGATACAAACACCCAGATGGCCTACCTCACGCCAGAGAAACAAGGGCAATTAACTCAATACTTCAGAAAACTGGCAACCTTCACCAGGCTGACTGCAAGGAAAATCCTGCAGGCTCTGGGATTCATGTCATCTTGCATCCTGCTAATCCCATGTGCAAAGCTGCATATCAGGAAACTTCAATGGTACCTAACAAACTTATGGTCTAAACACAGCCACAGTTTGGAAACAATCATACCACTGATTCCATGTCTTCAAAAGGAATTTCTGTGGTGGGCTCAAACATGCCAAAGAAACATAGGTCTCCCATTCTGCAAGCCTCAAGCAAATCAAGTCATCACAACAGATGCCTCGGACTACGCCTGGGGGGCGCACATGACAGATCGGTGCATTCAGGGCAAATGGTCACAAAAAGAAAAGCACCTACACATCAATCAAAAGGAAATGCTAGCAGTAATAAATGCTATTATGGCTTTCAAAGACCTGTTGCATCCAGGCCAGCTATTGATAAGAACAGACAACACCACAGTGATGTGGTACATAAACAGGGAGGAACTCATTCATACCCCCTGTGCAGACTAGCCATGTCCCTTTGGAACACGGCTCTGGAATTGCAAATCCAACTTCAAGCACAATTCCTGCCAGGGAAGGAAAACACACTGGCAGACAACCTGAGCAGAAATATGACAGATCCACACGAATGGAAGTTGCATCCTCAAGTTTTTACAATGATAATTCAAGCATGGGGAATGCCAGACATAGATCTCTTTGCCACCCACAGAAATTACCAATTCACAAAATTCTGCTCAAGGACCTTTCATCCACAGGCCTGGAAAGTGGACACACTCTTTCAGTTGGACAACAAGGACGGTTTATGCCTTTCCACCTCTTCCACTGCTGGCCAAAGTTCTATTAAAAGCCAGAGTAGACAGACCAAAGATGATTCTCATTGCTCCAGACTGGCCAAGACAACACTGGTACCCACTCCTGAGGAGCCTGACGCATTCCCCACCATGGATCCTGCCTCTAATGCCTCTTCTACTGACTCAGCACATCTTCAAAACTCTTCACAGTCAGCTGAAAACACTCAATCTAGCCGCATGGAGGATTCCTTAAACTCACAGCAGGCCCTACTCTCCAAGGAGGTGCAGGATGTCATTTTGGAGGCCAGAAGACCTTCTGCTAGAAAAGCCTACTCCGCAAAATGGAAATGGTTTTGTGCCTGGAATCAGAAAAAGGGTCAGAATCCTGGAATACTGAATTTACTTCAAATACTACAGTACCTAGCCGAGCTGTTAAGCAGTGGACTTTCATTCTCCTCTATCAAAATCCATGCCTCAGCCATTTCTGCAGAGTACAACACTGATCCTCCTTTATTCTCTCACCCTCTCTTAAGACAGTTCCTCAGAGGGGCTAAGAATATAAAACCCCCAAGGAAGCAACGAGTACCTGCGTGGGACCTCAATTTCATTCTAGAAAAACTAACCCTGCCTCCTTTTGAGCCAGCTGCTTCAACAGATCTGCAATATTTGTCATGAAAAACAGCCTTCCTTCTAGCTATCACCTCAGCATGCAGGGTTTCGGAACTACAAGCCCTCATGGCTGTGCAGCCTTTCATCATTTTCCATCAGGACAGAGTTTCCTTACGAACCAATCCTTCATTTATGCCAAAGGTAGTATCCAGGGTAGCCTTGAATCAGGCTATCCACTTACCTACCTTTTACCCTAATCCACAAAACAAAGGGGAGAGGTTACTACATTCCTTGGACATTCACAGACAGCTCCGTTATTATTTGGACAGAACAAAGCCTTTCAGAAAATCAGAGCAACTCTTTGTGTCCTATGCTACAGGTGCTCAAGGGAAGCCTATTTCCAAACAGACAATCTCAAAATGGATAGCCCACTGCATACGCTCTTGTTACTCTATTCATGGTAAAACTGTACCTACAGGCATCAGATCTCACTCCACAAGGGCCACAGCTACCTCTGCAGCTTTCCTCAGGGGGGTTCCTACCAAAGACATTTTGGAAGCAGCCACTTGGAGTTCTGTACATACTTTCTCCAAGCACTATCACCTACCATTATACTCCAAAACTAGAGCGGGCTTTGCCACTGCAGTCTTGCAGGGCATCCTGGCTCCTCCTAGTTCCTTTTAGTGCCTACCACCCCTTTATTAGCTTTGGGATTCTACCCATCTGTTATGACTGCAGCTGTATGCACGATGAAAATAGTACAGTTTTGTACCTACCATAAATGTAGATGTTTGAGTGCTAATACAGCTGCAGTCCAGATTTCCCTCCCTCCTTCCCCTCTTGGGACAGGCCTAATGGTTAACACCTCCTCATACAACCTCATTGGGGTATTATTTTATGGTGTATTTGCTTGCAACTACTGTTTTTTGATTATATTGCATTTGCTTTATTACATAAATTTATGTTTTGCCTTCCTTCTGGGGGCACCTGACATCTGGGGCAAGAAAAACTGAAGAAAATGGCGTCGGCTGGATCTTTTATACCCCTGTCGCACTGATGTCAGGGAAGAAGCGACAACACCCGACGCCGGACCTAGACTTTGGAATTCGGCCGACCGAGGACCCACCTGACGGCAGGAAAATCCATCTGTTATGACTGCAGCTGTATTAGCACTCAAACATCTACATTTATGGTGAGTACAAAACTGTACTTTCTGCTAACCCGGAAACTATTTCTCAGGGTCCCAAGGGGGTTAAGGCCTCTACTGCTAAAAACCCTTTACCTTCAGAGAGAGATTCCAGAGCATTAGAAAGATGGGGGAAAAAGGTGTATACATCAGCCACTTTAACCATGAGGGCATTAAACTGTCAATTTCATATGTTAAAGTACCAACAGTTCTTGCTATCTCAGCTGAAAAGCAAAATGACACCAACAGAACAACCAGATTTTAAAGAATTGCAGGATTTGTTGCATGGGGCAGAACAAGTGGGGAAACATACCTTACAGTGTGGTTTAGATGCTTTAGAGGCCTCATGTAGAGCTGCTGTCACGGGGTCTGTCATACGTAGACACGCTTGGCTCAAAGAGCAAACCTTACCAGATCATGTCAAAGCAAAGTTATTAGATGCACCACTGCAAAAACATGTATTGTTTGGTGTTAAAGCCGAGGAGGTACTAAAGAAAATGGAGGAAAAAGCGAAATCTATGCAAACAGTTAAAGATTTCTTGCAAGTGCAGCCTCCACGCTTCAGCAGAAACTGACCTTCAAAAAATTGGTCCTTTCCAGCCACGGACAGACCCCAAAGGGGTAGATACAGACGCCCAAGGGGTAGAGGACAACCTCAAGAATCTTACAGAGCTAGGCAGTGGCAAGCACCAACCCCGAGAGGTGGAGAAGATAGACCACAGTCATTTAGAAAACAGACACAATGACTTTCCCCTATGCCTGCCAAACAAAGCAATAATGGCAGCACCTTTGGGTGGAAAACGGGCCTTATTTTCAAAAAACTGGCACATTGTTACAAAGGACAAACGGATTCTGGATATTATAGACAGAGGCTACAGGTTCCTCTTTCACACCCTTCCAAAAATGAGAGGCATGCCAAACCTGCCACAAAATTAATGGGCAGAGGCACAAAAACAAATTTCCGCTCTCATGGATATGAAAGCAATTCAAGAGGTACCTGCAAAAGAACAAGGTCAAGGTTTTTATTCAAGACTATTTCTGGTACCAAGGAAAGACAAAGATTGAAGACCCATCTTAGACCTATCTGTTCTAAACACATATCTAGAGGTACCAAAATTCAAGATGCTCACATTACAGCAGCTTCTTCCCATGCTGGGCAAGGAGTCTTGACTCGTAACGTTGGACCTCAAGGAGGCATACTTGCATGTCCCTATCAGACAAGATTGCAGAAGATACCTCAGATTTCTTGCAGGTTCAACCCATTATCAATTCTCTGCATTGCCCTTTGGCTTATCTACTGTGCCCAGAGAGTTTACGAAATGCCTGGCATCAGTAATTGCTTTCTGCAGACAACAAGGAACATAAGTCTACCCATATCTGGACGACTGCCTGATCCAAGCGGACAGCAAGGACATTCTATTACAGCATCTGGCGTTTGTAATACAACTGTTAAACTGCCTGGGGTACACAGTGAACAAAAAGAAATCAAAACTAATACCCTCTCAACAGATAATTTTCCTGGGTGCCAGCTTAAATACAATGGCCCAGATGGCTTACCTCACGCCAGACAAACAAGGGCAACTGTCTCAATACTTCAACAAAATGACAACTTTAACCAGGCTAATTGCAAGGAAAATCCTGCAGGCTCTGGGGTTCATGGCATCCTGCATCCTACTAATACCATTTGCAAAGCTGCATATGAGGAAACTACAATGGTACCTAAAAAACTTATGGTATCAACACCGCCACAGCTTGGAAACAATTTTACCACTTGTTCCATGCCTTCAAAAGGAATTTTTGTGGTGGGCTCAAGCATGCCAAAGAAACACGGGTCTCCCTTTTTGTATACGACAAGCAAGTCAAATCATCACAACAGACGCCTCAGACTACGCCTGGGGAGCACACATGGCAGATCAGTGCATTCAGGGAAAATGGTCCCAAAAACAGATGCACCTACACATCAACCAAAAGGAGATGCTAGCTGTGCAAAATGCTCTTATGACCTTCAAGGACCTACTGCATCCGGGCCAGCTATTAATAAGGACGGACAACACCACAGTCATGTGGTACATAAACAAACAGGGAGGGACGCATTCATACCCCCTGTGCAGACAAGCTATGACCCTGTGGAACACAGCATTGGAATTACAAGTTCAACTACAGGCACAATTCCTGCCAGGGAAGGAAAACACACTGGCAGACAACTTGAGCAGAATTATGACAGACCCACACGAATGTAAGTTGCATCCTCAAGTCTTCTCAAAGATAACTCAAGTATGGGGACAGCTAGACATAGATCTATTTGCTACCCACAGAAATTACCAGTTGGAAAAATTCTGCTCAAGGACCTATCATCCGCAGGCATGGAAAGTGGACGCACTCTCTTTCAATTGGACAACATTGACAGTCTATGCCTTCCCTCCTCTACCTCTACTGACCAAAGTCTTATTAAAAGCCAGAGCAGAGAGGCCACAAATGATTCTCATTGCTCCAGACTGGCCACGACAGCACTGGTATCCTCTCCTAAAGAGCTTGTCACACTCACCACCATGGATCCTACCTCAAGTTCCTCTTCTGTTGTCCCAGCACAACTACAAGACCCTTCACAGCCAGCTCAGAACTCTAAATCTAGCTGCATGGAAAAAAACCTTAATTTGCCAACAGACTCCCCTCTCCAAAGAGGTACAGGATGTCATCTTGGAGGCCAGGAGGCCCTCTACTAGAAAAACCTACTCCGCCAAATGGAAACGATTTTGTTCCTGGAATCAAGCAAAGGGCCAGAATCCTTGGGTAATAAATATACCTCAGATTTTACAGTACCTAGCTGAGATGTTAAACAGTGGCCTTTCCTTCTCTTCCATCAAGATCCATGCTTCAGCCATTTCAGCACAATACAATACGGATCCTCCTTTATTCTCACATCCTCTATTAAGGCAGTTCCTCAGAGGGGCAAAAAATATAAAACCCCCACGGAAACCACCAGCCCCAGCTTGAGACCTCAACTTCGTATTGGAGAAGCTGACACTGCCTCCTTTTGAGCTGGCTTCTTCAGCAGAGCTACAATATTTGTTGTGGAAAACAGCCTTGCTTCTGACTATTACCTCAGCACGCAGGGTTTCGGAACTACGGGCCCTCATGGCTGTGCAACCATTCATTATTTTCCATCAGGACAGGGTTTCCTTATGAACCCAACCCTACCTTCATGCCAAAGGTAGTATCCAGTGTGGCTTTGAATCAGACTATTCATCTACCTACCTTTTTATCCAAATCCACAGAACAAAGGGGAGAGGCTACTACACTCCTTGGACATGCACAGGCAACTTCGCTATTACTTGGACAGAACAAAGTCATTCAGGAAATCTGAGCAGCTCTTTGTGTCCTATGCTACAGGTGCTCAAGGAAAGGCTATTTCCAAACAGACTATTTCAAAATGGATAGCCCACTGCATACGCTTTTGTTATTCATTTCATGGAAAATCAGTGCCTGCATACATCAGATCCCACTCCACCAGGGCTACAGCTACCTCAGCAGCTTTCCTCAGGGGGGTCCCTACCAAGGACATTTTGGAAGCAGCTACTTGGAGTTCAGTGCACACTTTCACCAAGCACTACCACCTTCCACTATACTCAAAATCTAGAGTGGGCTTTGCCACAGCAGTCCTGCAGGGCATTCTAGCCCCTCCTAATTCCGCTTAGTACCAGCCACTCTTACTTAGCTTGGGATTCTACCCAAGTGTGATGACTGCAGCTGTATGCACGATGAACATAGTACAGTTTTGTACCACCCATAAATGTAGATGTTAGAGTGCTCATACAGCTGCAGTCCAGGTTACCCTCCCTCCATCCCCTCTTAGGACAGGGCTTATGACAAACACCTTTTACATACAACCTATTTGGGGTATTTCTTCATGGTGTATTTGCTTGCAACTACTGTTTTGATTTATTTACTTATGTATGTTTGCATAACATCAAGTATTGCCTTCCTTTCTGGGGGCACCCGACATCTGGGGCAAGAAAAACTGAAGAAAATGGCGTCAGCTGCCTCTTTTATACCCCTGCTGCACTGACGTCAGGGAGGAAGTGACGACAACCGACACCGGACCAAGATCTTGGAATTCGGCCAATCGAGGACCCGCCTGACGGCAGGATAACCAAGTGTGATGACTGCAGCTGTATGAGCGCTCTAACATCTACATTTATGGTAGGTACAAAACTGTACTTTCTGATATGTAAGCCTCATTATACAGGCCTTCACATTGAATACTATAACTCTTAAGACGGTCTCTCTAATTTTGAAAGTGAAATTTGCTTTCAAGTCAGTCATTGAGTTTATAAGTATGATCTTTAGACTATTACAAGCTTAGCTAGTAAACGTCATTCGGATATTCCCTCCATCTTTGATGAGGGCACGGTAAGATAGATATGAGTTTGCCTGTCATTTTATCTTTGTTTACCTTGAAGGTAACAAATGTGCTACTCTGCCTCATTTGTAAGCGATTTTTGTCCCAGAGATGGGGGGAAAAATATCAATTCATAATGGCAACTTGTCTTATTTGCCTGGTGAAGAAGACTTACTTTCTTTAACCAGGTATTTCAGGAAGCATTTGGTCTGCAAAGAATAGAATGTCAAGGAGGGTTGGGCTTTTTCATGGCTCAGAAGGCTAGAAAAAGAGCAGCATGGCAGAATCTGTCAAAGATTACAGGAAAAAAGGCTGCCAGTCTGTCTGGTTAACTGAGAGTCTCAAGACCACTACGTTGTTTAGTCTGGCATGTCTGAGGTCTTTCAAGTTGAGATATATTTCAACAAATACATGCTAGCAGAAACGTTACACGTGATTACTAGGCATGGAATCAGAGAGACCACTGAGGAGCCTAGCTGTAATTCCCACTTGCCCCCAAGCACTGTTTGGTTAAGTCATTTGCTCAAGTCCATGCAGTAGGCAGATGAAAGTGGGGCATTGCACCTTGTACTACAAGAAGTAGATTATTAATGGCTCATAGCCTTAATCTTTTGCAGTAACTCTTGTAACTAATATTCCTGCTTGATTCAGGATCTGTACATTGCTGGTGTAGTTTGATCATGAGGGCAAAGCTCAGGTAATTAAAGCCAGCCATTGGTAGATCCTGCGTTATCCACAAGTGAAAATCAGTAATTGCTGTTGTACAGTGGTATTATTTAGGGAGAAAATTTATTTCCTTTTTTTTGTGTTAATGTATGAATAGCCTATGATCAACTTCCTGGTTTGTTATCTAATGGAAGTGTGATTGTACTGTACATGCCGTCATGTGCATGCTGATGCTTGCACATTGCATGGGCCTGAGTATGGTCTGTGCACTTTTTCCCTTTAAAGGGAGTCAGGAGTGCGTGTGTACAGTTCTTTGCATGGACACTGCTGGAGTTACGTAATTTCTTTTTGTTAATTATGTGTTTTGATTACTGAATGCTGTTTTGCTGTGTGGTGTAGTAGTAGTGTGGTATGTGTATGAGAGAGATATTGTATTTTAACTTGTCATGTTTGACTGTTTGTAGAAGTAACATTTACTTTTAGTATGTACAGCCCAGGGGATTTGTTCTGCTTTTTGACTGGACTTTTTCCCATTGGTAATGCCCAACATGCAAGAAGATTGATGGGTCCAGTCAGCATGCACATTTTTTGAATGTTATTTAGGGTCTACTGTATAATGAATGATGGGATGTGTTAAGAGACGAGAACAAGGAAATTTCAGACCTGTGTGTATATATAGAGGAGATGCATTTGGACATTAGTTGAGCCAGATAGAATTCATTGTTGCAGAGACATGATGGCTAAAAGATAAGAAAATTTTCACAAGTGCATACATTCCTTTGGGTAGTGTCTTGGAGGGGGATGTGTCACCTTTATGGAATGAAGTGGAAATATTCACCAAAGTGAACTGTACTGCATTTTTTCAAATTTGGTTTGAGACCATTGTCCTTGCAGCTCTTGTTAACATAATCTAATCCTTGTTGTTGGTATTTGTGATTCATTGGGGAATGAATAACAAAACCCAGTTCATAGTTGTTTGCAAACTTGAATAACCAAGGCAGGAATATTGGACTGAAGATATGAGAAATGTTTTGCCAGGCCCAGCACTGAGCCCTGTCATGCTTCACTTTTTTTTGCTTTCAGAAGTGGCAGTTGCAACTGTGTAACCACATTGTTTTTTTTTTTGTCAGGCAACCATTTTGCTCTGCACCTCAAAACAAGGTTTGTTTGTTTGTTTGTTTGTTTACAAGTTACCTGCATAGAGAACAGTGCCAAAGCCTTTGGCCAGGTCCATGTATGCTACATATACTGCATAACTGAAACTCTTCTGAAGTAGTTATCAAGTTTAATGAAGCAGGACCTGCCTCTGATAAAGCCAAGTTGATGAGTGTCCATAGTTAAAACATTTTAAGTGCCCAGATTAATGGGGTCTGTTTCCTAATAAGAGGCTAGTGAGACTAATGGATTTGTAGTTAACCAGTGCCCATGACAGGGAAAGCTTGTGCAGCAGCTTTACACTTGTTGATATCCAGGCTTCAGTAATGTATCTGGAGGGAGGGGCTTAGATTAAAGAGGTGGTCACTTAACACAGGAAACCCTATATCTTTTCTAGGTTCATGGATAAGGTGGTGGTATGTTTTGTGAGTGAAAAAGAACTTTTTCAGTAGTAATTGTAAAAGGTGGCTGGGACTATGGAATGGTTAAACTATGGGTTGAGGACAGTTTGAAATAAATTTGTCATCTATGATATTGGCAAATTCCTTTGGTCAGAATGGATAGAATATTATTGTAGACTAGCTTCAGACTTGGCTGGTTGGTTGTTCTTACTTTCCTGACCTAGTTAAAGAAAGTGACTGTAAGTCAGTCATAGAGGTTATATAAGTGCTAGGCAATCAGGCTGTAGACTGTTACAAGCTTAGCTAGTAAACCATGTTCAGAAGTTCCCTCCATCCTTGAGGAGGGCAAATGTATTTGAGGTTGCCTATTCATTGGCTATGTTTAGTTCTTATTCTGATTTCAGTCGCCTGATGGGTACCCTTAAGCATTTTGTTAGTCTGCTTAAGTGGGCTGTTAGTAGTGGGTAGAGTGGGATCTCTTATAAGCTTTAAGTAATTTTCCCTGTTATGTAGTTTAGTTACGTGGATATTCCACCATAGGGGATTGTTTTTAAAATTCCCATTATATTAGATGCAGCTAGGGACTGCCTCATTGATACAGCTAATTAGGTGATAGTAATAGAAGTCGGAGGCTTAAGTGCCATCTTTTGCAGTGTGGCCTATTGGAGGATTTCAGTTAAGTTTATTTAAGTCCTCAAATTGAAGAGGGTTTGCTTTTGAGAAGTCCCTAAACACAGAGGTATTTGGAGGGAAGTGCCACCAGTTTTAAATGAAGAGGTAATTGATTTATGGTGTGATGTAACGAGAAAAAATAATGCAGTTGGAGATGTGAAAGAAGGGGCCATATTTCTGATATTCAACTTAATGAGTGTTTGGACCATTATTAACATGGATAACTGTTTGCACAGTGGGGGTTGACATAATGTTAAGAAACATTTTACATACCGACCACTGGTGTCTAGTTGAGCTAGTTTTTTTGTAGGCAGTTAAATCCTCCAGTTTAAAGATGCTTGTATTAATGGGGTTTTGAGTAAGGCAACAAGATGACTGTAATGGACAGTAAAGGATTTAGAGTATGTTCTGTAGTTTGCTGTGAAATGGTAATTAATCTTGCTTGGAGTGACATGGACATTTGAGTTCAAATTTAGGGTCCCAAGGAATCAGTTGTAAGATATTGGTTTGCCTAACTGATATCCTCACAATTGCCAGTAGTCCTGAAGATATAAGTACTAAACCCAGGAACAGAAGGAGTCATGTCCTTCAAGAATGCAACTGCAGTCATAACATATGGGTTGTCCTGCCTCAGGCAGCCCTTGGTCAGCCGGATTCCAAAGTCTGGGTCCGGCGTCAGCTGGTGTCACCTCCTCTCCGACGTCAGAACGGCTGGAGTATAAGGGCATCGGCCGACGCCATCTTCTTCAGTCTTTCTTGCCGCGCGGTGCCCAAAGCAGAAGCAGTTCGCAAGTGCCGGTCGGTCAGCTCCTGTGTTTTCAGTACCGAAGTCATCTAAAAGCTAAGTACCCCGTTGGGGAACATTTTTTCTTGCCTCAGCCGATGTCAGAACAAATTGAGAAAGTTAATAATTGTTTGTCTTGTGGTAAACAAATACCTCATAAGGACTTCCATTCTTACTGCCTTCCTTGCCTGGGCCCAGACCACGACGTCTCGGCCTGTGCTGCCTGTGCTTGCTTTAATAAGCGCACTCTCAGGCGCCGGGCAGAATTTGCCGAAGACTTTTTCGGCAAATCTTTTGCGTATATCATGCCGTCGGATCAACCGACAACTCAATCTTCCAAAAAATGCAAGGACCGGGACCGACATCCTCGGCCCGCGCCCTCCACCGATGCAACTCCTAAACCCTCCGCTAGTGTTTCGGTCCCTTTGGAAGCGGTAATTCAACCGCTCCAGGCTGACGACACAGCGTTAACATGTACTTCGGTTCCGGAGACCACTCCGGTGCCGGTTGTTGATTTTCCTCCGGAAACCGAAGTTCTGGATCTACCCGATACCATTCCTGTAGACAAGGCTCCTGTTTCCATGTCCATCAAGGCCTTTGCACGTGCTAAGGCTGCCAGCCAGGCCAAGGCCCATCCTAAACCAGGAAAAGACTACGAACCTTCCTTAAGCTTCCCCAGCACAGACCTTTAGCTATTCCTCCAGTTATGGATGTTTTGGATGATGTTTTCTCTGACTCCAGTGCTAACCCCGATTCTCTCCCACCTGCTCCTGTCAAGCCAGACAGATATTATAGGGTCCCTGACACTCACAAACTTCTCTTTAAGGCCCACTCTGTGGATCTAGAAACTATTTCACAGGGCCCCAAGGGAGTGGCTACCTCCACTGCCAAGAATCCACTGCCAGCGGATAGAGAAGCTAGGTCCCTGGAGAGATGGGGTAAAAAAGTTTATACCTCTACCACCCTAGCCATGAGGTCACTTAATTGCCTTTTTCATATGTTTCAGTACCAGGATTTTTTACTGGATGATTTACAGAAAAAATTTGCCTCTCCTGAGCCTATTGATAGGCATTGCAGGACCTAATACATAACACTCAGCAGGTTAACAATCATTTTCTTCAGTGTGGTTATGATGCATTGGAGGCTTCATTTAGGGCAGCTATGACTGGGGCTGTGATACGTAGACATGCTTGGTTAAAAGATCAGCCACTGCCAGACCATGTTAAAGTAAAGTTACTTGATGCACCTCTGGAAAAACAGAAGCTTTTTGGTGCTAATGCACAAGATGTGTTGAAGTCCATTGAGTAAAAAGCTAAGTCAGTACAGACAGTCAAGGATTTCCTCCAGGTTCAGCCACCCAGATTCAGCTGGAATTGGCCTTCAAAGAATTGGTCCTTCCCAGACTCTGACAAGTTTCAAAGGGGAAAAAGCAGGCGTGCCCGAGGTAGAGGGCAATACCGAGGCTCTTACAGGGGCCGCCAATGGCAACCTCCAAATCAAAGAAGTGGCGCAGGCAGCCCAGCTGCACCACAAGGACAGTCACAATGACTTGACTTTCATACCGCCTACAAAGGCTCAAAAAGAAGCACCTTTGGGTGGAAAATTATCCTTATTCTCAAAAAACTGGCATATCTTAACCAAGGACAACTGGATTCTGGATTTAATAGACAAGGGTTACATATTCCACTTCCATACTTTACCAATAAGACAAGGCATGCCAAACCTGCCACATCATCAAAGGGCAGAGGCACTCATTCAAGTTTCAAAGCTGTTAAGTATAAAAGCAATAGAAAAGGTTCCTCCTCAAGAACAAGGCCAGGGATTTTATTGAAGACTGTTCCTTGTTCCAAGAAAAGAAAACAAATGGAGGCCTGTACTGGACTTGTCTACTCTAAATACTTTTCTCATTGTGCCAAAGTTCAAAATGCTGACTTTGCAGCAACTCCTTCCCATGCTGGGCAAGGGGTCTTGGCTGGTCACTCTGGACCTCAAGGAGGCATACCTGCATGTCCCAATCAGACAAAGCTGCAGAAGATACCTCAGATTTCTTGCAGGGACAGAGCATTATCAATTCTCAGCATTGCTGTTTGGCTTATCTACTGCACCCAGAGTGTTCATGAAATGCCTGGCATCAGTAGTGGCTCACTGCAGACTCCAGGGGATTCAAATATACCCCTACCTGGACGACTGCCTCATACAAGCAGACAACAAACAAACCTTAATGGCAAACTTGGACTATGTCATTCAATTACTGCAGGCCTTGGGATACACAGTCAACATTCAGAAATCAAAACTACTGCCATCCCAGTAGATTATTTTCCTAGGAGCCAAACTGGACGCAGAAACACAAATGGCCTACCTCACAGAGGAAAAACAACAGCAGTTACCAGAGTACTTCAAAGGCCTAGCAAAGCTCTCCCAGCTGACTGCAAGGAAAATCCTGCAGGCCCTGGGGTTCATGGCATCTTGCATTCTTCTGGTACCCTTGGCAAGACTTCATATGAGAAAGCTGCAATGGTACTTAAAAAGCTTATGGTCCCAACACAGCCAAAGCCTAGAGGACGTAATCCCACTCATTCCATGTCTGCAAAAAGAATTTTTGTGGTGGGCTCAAGCAAGTCAGTTAAACAAAGGCATGTCATTCAACAGACCTCAAGCAGGCCAAATGATTACAACAGATGCCTCAGATCATGGATGGGGGGCGCACATGGACGGCAGATGCATTCAAGGTCAATGGACACCAAGGGAAAGACATCTGCACATAAACCAAAAAGAGATGTTGGCAGTGATACATGCAATACAGACTTTCGAAAAATCACTACAACAAGGACATTTGCTAATAAGGACAGACAGCACCACGGTCATGTGGTATATAAACAAGCAGGGAGGCACTCATTCTTATCCCCTCTGCAGACTAACAATGATTCTCTGGGAAAAATCCCTGAGTCTGAAGATACATTTGCAATCCCAGTTTGTGCCAGGCAAGGACAATGTGCTGGCGGACAAGCTGAGCAGAAATTTCTTGGATCCACACGAATGGATGCTGCATCCTCACATTTTCTCACAAATAACAAAGACATGGGGAAGGCTGGACATAGATCTCTTTGCTTCTCACATGAATCATCACCTGGAAAAGTTCTGCACAAGGACCCACCATCCTCTAGCCTGGAAAACGGATGCTCTCTCCTTCAGTTGGAATTCCCTAAAAATTTATGCATTTCCTCCTCTGCCACTGCTGACCAAGGTGATACTGAAGATCAAAGCAGAACAACCAACAGGCATTTTGATAGCTCCAGACTGGCCAAGGCAGCACTGGTACCCATTGCTGTTGAGCATAACTCGGACCAAACCGTGGCCTCTGCCCCTATGCCCTCTGCTTCTAACACAACACAATTACAGGACTGTTCATCAAAGCCTGAAAACATTACATCTGACAGCCTGGAGGTTACCATAGCTCCTTCCACTATCTCTCTTTCCAAAACAGTTCAAGAGATCTTACTGGAAGCACGCAGACCTTCCACCAGAAAAACCTATTCAGCCAAGTGGAAGAGATTCAGCATCTGGAATGCCAACAGGGGTCAGGATACAACAGTACTGAGTATACCTCAGATATTGGAATACTTGGCAGAAATGTTTCATACTGGTCTCTCATATTCTTCCATAAAGATTCACGCCTCAGCAATCTCAGCAAAATACAATTGTGACCCACCAGTGTTTTCACATCCTTTGCTAAGACAGTTCCTAAGAGGGATAAAGAATATCAAACCTCCCAGAAAACAGCCAGTACCTGCATGGGACCTCAATTTCATTTTGGAAAAACTTACTCTTCCTCCCTTTGAGCCAGCAGCAACTTCAGAAATGCAATTTCTATAATGGAAAACAGTTTTTCTATTGGCAGTCACATCAGCAAGAAGAGTCTCGGAGATACAGGCACTCATGGCAGTACCTCCTTTCCTCATTTTTCATCAGGACAGAGTCTCTCTAAGAACCAGTCCTTCATTCATGCCAAAAGTAATTTCCAGGGTGTCTCTAAATCAAGCTATACACCTGCCTACTTTCTTCCCCAATCCTCAAAACAAGGGGGAAAAACTACTGCATACTTTGGACATTCACAGGCAACTACGGTACTACTTGGACAGAACTAAGGCCACCAGGAAGTCTGACCAACTGTTTGTAGCCTATGCTGCTGGAGTACAAGGGAAAGCAATCCCCAAGAAAACAATTTCAAAATGGATTGGACACTGCATCAGATTCTGCTATTCTTTCCATGGAAAAGGTGTGCCAGCCAATATTAGGCCACATTCCACCAGAGCTATAGCCACATCCACAGCTTTCCTAAGAGGAGTGGCTACAAAGGACATTCTAGAGGCTGCTACATGGAGCTCCGTGCATACATTTACCAAGCACTACAACCTGCCTTTATACTCCAGATCCCGAGCAGGCTTTGCTTCGGCAGTCCTGCAGGGCATTTTAGCTACACCATCCCTTTCTTAGTTCCATCCATCCCCAGCTTGGCTGTGGTATTCAACCCATATGTTATGACTGCAGTTGCATTCTTGAAGGACATAGTACAGTTTTGTACCTACCATAAATGTAGATGTCCGATAGATATGCAACTGCAGTCGGATTTTCCCACCCTCCTACCCCTCTGCAACCTTTTTTATGGGTCCACTACCCCTATTTCTTTTAGCTGGGGGTATCTCCTATGGTGTATCTGTTTATTACTGTTGTGCATGTTTGGAATTGTTTATCCATTCACCAAATTTAGCCTTCCTAGGAGGGCACCTGGCATCTGGGGCAAGAAACACTGAAGAAGATGGCGTCGGCCGATGCCTTTATACTCCAGCCGTTCTGACGTCAGAGAGGAGGCGACACCAGCCGACACCGGACCCAGACTTTGGAATCTGGCCGACCGAGGGCTGCCTGAGGCAGGACAACCCATATGTTATGACTGCAGTTGCATATCTATCGGACATCTACATTTATGGTAGGTACAAAACTGTACTTTTTCATTGCTTTAAAACCACATTTCTAGAAATACATTATGTATGTATGTATGTATGTATGTATGTATGTGTTGAAGTTCAAGCATTTTTTAAAGACTCCTGACATTTAGTACTACCTTAATGTGTTCTGAATTGGACTTTACTATGACAGAATGTCTAGCAGATGGACTGTATCAAAAAGACATTATGGGAGCAGTAATGGTGTTATCCGGAATACAGAATCATGGTTAGAAAAGTGCAAACCATATATAGCAAAGCAGGATGATTTGTCAGCTTTCTCATATCTCATCCTAAACTGACATAATGGATCCCCCTAGCATGATCCTAGTTAACTAGTTTTTAAAGTCTTTTATCTTTTCTTTGATTCTATTTCATTCAGGGTAATGGAATAAATGCCATGCATGACCAGTGTCTTTATCGTCACTGACACATTCATAGTAAGATTTGTCATATCCTTCTGAGTAGTGCACCTAAACTGATTCACCCCCAAGTGGGCCAACCGCTAGGTCGTAATTGTATTTGTCGTGATGGGGAAATCTAAGAACCCTTGCTATGAAAGTGTTCTGTTAACAACCTCATTGTGGGATGGTATACTGGAAGTTGTCCATGCTGTAAAGTGTGCGTGTTTTGTGCTTCTTTAATGAGTTTTGAGTTGCAAAGGTAGCCTGCAAGTTCAGTAAATGTTTAACACATCTTGCATGAAAAGTCACTGTACGATAGCAATAAAGGGTTTTTGGAAGCATGAGTCAGTTGCTGTACTTCCTCAAAATATCTAGTGCTATCAGGCTGGCTGTAGAAAGGATAAGAGCTGGCTAGTATTATGTAACAACCATTGCAGTCAAAGGAGTGTGAGAAAAGCAGAATAGCTTCACAACCTACTTTTGGTATAAGACAGAATGGTATAATGGATTGTTATAGAAAATTGTGATTGATATGGGATGTGGTTCAAGAATGCAAGAACATGAGAAACAAGTCTTTACATGGTAACAGAGTGTTCATAAGCGCAAATAAATAAATAGAAGGCACATTTAAAGACTGTCGCACACCCTGGTCAGAAAAAAATAAGTAGAGGTCAAACCTATTTACTTGCTGCTGCCGTAGTACATTAACCAGTATTAGGTGGCACATTTAAATCGGTCAGTAAATTGCCTTGGAATGTAAATTGTAAAGAATGTTGCACACACTGGTCAGAATAAAAAAATTAGACATCAAATCTGTTTACTTATTTGCTAGGGAAGACCAAGACCTTGTAATTACCAAACTGTATCCAAATGACTGGCTGAGTGTATGGCTTTTGTTATGACAGATTCTTCAAAGCATCTGTTTTGGGATTTTGGAGGTTAATTCACAACAGCAGTTGCTTTCTCAAACAGTGCATCTTTAGTAGAATTTTTGTGAAACTGCAGCAAGGACCACCATTCATACACACTATTGTAAAATGCTTACTTAAGTCTAGAGTCTGAGTCAAGTTTGAAAAGCGGTCCATAAGTGTCCACCACTCTACGTTGTGCTTGATGTACTGTTTGTGATTTTACTCCAGTGTTCCATTTCTGCAAGAGTCTTCCTCTAAGCAGTACAGTATAATTGTGAGAGACAGTGTGCCTAACCACGGATGTCTAGGAAAGGAGCTTTTGCCTCTGTGTATACACCCTCTTAGCATCCATGTGTAATGTTGCTTTACTGAGTCTTAAAGGTCATGAGCAAAGGTGTGCTTTTTTTTTTTTTTTTTTTTTAATAGAACTTCAATAATTTAATAATAATATGTTTAGTGCTTTCGTCTTAGTCAAAAATTTCCTGAGAACAAACTGCAAGTAGTCATTTGACCATTCATACGGTTTTCAAAACGTGTCAGTATGTCCATTAATTTAAACATTTAAAAAAACAATTCATTGTTATAAAATTTACTTTATTTGAAGTACTGCTGTTCTAATTTTAATAAACTTTTTATATTTAAAAATATATTTAACCCAGGTGAATGTCCTGCATTTAAATTTATCTGCCATCTCAATTCATTATACTCTAATAATGTGGAATCATTTCCATCCCTTCTATATGACTGCTCATGAACATAAAAATGTTGTATTGTTTGCATACGACTGTGTGTTTATATAGAGCACTTCTGATGTCCTTATTTTTAATGCTGTTATAATGTTTGCATAGACAGTTTTCTGTGCGCTTTCACTACATAAAAAAGTTGCATCCTGAACAGGTGTAGGCAAATACACTATACATGAAGTGCTACAATTGGAAGCTCTTTAGATGTGTGTAGTTTTCTGATTGTTATAACATATGGTCCTGTACTGATAAATCTACACCGGGCATAAGAACCACTCTTGTACATACCATTTTTCTTAGAAGTCCTTTGCCTCTTATTTAAAAATCCTTGAGTGTCACTTTCTAAAATATTTTTAAATTTCTTCAATCTTCTATTAACAAAACATGGATTGAAACCTAAAACAGAAGTTTCACCCTCCTGCCCTAATAATGTCTTCCAGTTGTTCTTCATTATGATTTTGATATTTTCACTATCTAATGTATGAGGTAATAACATAGGTTCATAGGTTCATAGATTAGTACTAGGCAAACTGCCCATGTGGGCCATTTTAAGCTTAGCCAATTACCCCATGTGAGAATCGAACCTTGCACCTTGGTATCTGTAAGGTGAACACCTTAACTATTACGCCAGCCCCCTGTCCCCCCTAGCACATTCATATGAGGGCGTGGTATTTTTGATCATATGACCTTCCACCCTTTTTTAATAAAATAGGGACAGTCAGTGTTTCTTCTTTCATTCATTTACAGTACCATCAATACATTTGCCCCTGTAACCCTGCTGCAAAAATAAACTTGTCATATTAGGGCAGGACGGTATAACTTCCTTTCTGACCCCACTGTTAAGGAATGCATGTAGATGTGTGAGCACAGTGGGAAGAAGTTACCAGCTGTCCAAGTAAGATTTGAAAATCCCCAGAGTCCAAACAGAATGAAAAAGGCCCCATATCGGTTTACATAAATTGAAGCATTCTGTCTTTGATTCATCTTCTGATAGGGGCAGCCGAGGCAAAGGCAGCCCCTTAAATGGACACAGACCTAGAAGTCATGGAGGTCTGCAAAACCAGGGATACAGTGAGCCGTTTTTAAGGCCACCAACACTCCTGGCCCTGAAGGGCTACCAAACCACTCCCCTTCCCGTGGAAGCAGTCGAAGGTTGCATGTCCTCCTACATCTCCATGTGGATGGCCATCACTGGAGATTCCTGGATGAGATGAATAATATCCAGTAGCCATTTGCATACCTTTTTCCCACCCTCCCCTCCCCAGTGTCAGTGGCTGCTCTCTGATGTGCCACCCCCACCAATAAAATTGGTTGAAAAGGAAGTTCAATCCTTTCTAGAAAAGAGAGACATCCAAAAAGTCCCACCAGACCAGTTAGGGTCAGTTCACTACTCTGGATTCTTTTTGGTTATGAAAAAGAACAAGAATCTTAGCATAATTTTGGGCCTCTGTTACCTGAACACATCTGTAAACAAGACCCACTTCAGGATGGTAGTGGTGTATTCCTTTCTACCATGTGTAAAGAAGAATGATTGGATATGTTCTGTGGACCTGCAGAATGCCTACTCACACATAAAGATTGCCAGTGTCCAGAAGGTTTCTTTGATTTCAAGTAGATGTTCGTCGTGTTTCACTGTTGCAGTCATTACACTCTGGTTATCCTGCTGGCAGGCTACCCACAGTCGGCTTGAATTCCAAAGTCCTGGTTCGGCATCGGTTGCTGTCACCTCTTCTCTGACGTCAGTGCGCCAGGGGGTATAAAAGATGCAGCCAACGCCATTTTCTTCAGTCTTTCTTGCCGCTCGGTGCCCGAAGCAAAAGCAGTTTGCAAGTGCCGGTCGGCCGACTCCTGAGATTTTCGAAATCGAATTTCAGATCCGAAGTCTTCAGTAAAGCTAAGTACCCCATTGGGGAAACTTTTTTCTTGCTCCAGACTGATGTCAGAAAAAGTTAACAGTTGTATTTCTTGTAGGAAGCAAATACCTCATAAGTATTTCCACTCTTACTGTATTCCTTGCCTAGGCCCTGACCACGACGTTGCTAGTTGTCGGTTTTGTGCTAGATTTAACCAATGCACTAAGCGTCGGTACGATTTTGCTTTTCATTATTTTGGCAGAAGGTTTAACTACATAATGCCGTCGGAGCAACTGACGACCAGAATTCATGAAAAACGCAGGGATAAAGACAAGGACAAGTATCTGAGGTCCAAAACCGACGACTAAACCTCTTCTAGGCCAGTCGCCGGTTCTCAGTGAGGCGCTTTCGCAGCCCCTGACTCCCGCTACCTCAGAGCCATGGGCCGCCTCCGACTCACACGTGGAGACAGCTAGGCCTCTGGATACTCAAGGTATTGGCCCTTCGGAAAATAACCCCTCAGATGGGTCTGGAGCCGCTGAGCAGGCATTGGCTTATGAGGGGGTCTTCAGACCTACACAACTTTATATAAAGCCTACTTCAGCATCCAAGACAAAGTCTAAAACAGTTTTAAAGACAAGGAAACTAGTACAGCACTCTCCAGGACAGGCGTCTATGCCTAAGAAACAGATGCTCAAAATGGCCGAAGACCAAATTACTTTGATCAGGGGTTCCCATCCCCCTCCTGATAAGAGTCCTAGGCAAGAAACTGAATATGATTCCTCTGACCAGGTTTCCATTTCCTCTGATTCCTCTTCTGATCAGGGATATTCTGTTCCTCCCTATGAGGATTCTGATGCTGAAGATTCTATTCCTTTAGCTTCTCCTCCTGAGGACGATTCTTTTGGGAAAACCCTGCATACCATGAGGGAGCATTTCCATTGGGAGAGCCCGGATTATTCCGATTCTAAGAAAAGACGTAGAGACTTTCTTTTACTTCCTCAGCACAGACCTCTTGCAATTCCCCCTGTTCTAGACATAGTAGATTATGTTTTTTCAGAGCTCTTTACCTCCTGCCCCTGTTAAGCCGGACAGATACTACAGGGTCCTAGACTCCCATAAATTTCTTTACAAAACCCTGCTGCAGACCCAGAAACTATCTCTCGGTCCCAAAGGGGTCAAGGCTGCTTCTGCCAAAAACCCTGTCCCCTCAGACAGAGATTCTAGGGCTTTGAACAGATGGGGGAAAAAGTTTACACTTCGGCTACCTTGGCTGTAAGGGCTTTAAATTGTCAGTTTCATATGCTCAAATATCAGCAATATTTAATGTCTTTGTTAAAACAAAAAATGTTGACAAATTCTGAATGTTCTGAGAACAAAGATTTGCAGGATTTATTGCATGCAGCTGAACAAGTAGGAAAACATGCTTTGCAATGTGGCTGTGATTCATTGGAAGCCTCTTGCAGGGCCACTGTTACTGGTTCTGTTATTAGAAGGCATGCTTGGTTAAAGGAACAGAGTCTGCCTGTTCATGTTAAAGCAAAGTTATTGGATGCTCCATTACAGCATGATACTTTGTTTGGTGTTAAGGCACAGGAGGTGTTAAAGAAAATGGAGGATAAGGCAAAATCTATGCAGACAATAAAGGATTTCTTACAGGTACAGTCACCCAGATTTAACAGGAACTGGCCCTCTAAGAATTGGTCCTCTCCAGTGTCAGACAGACCACAAAGAGGCAGATTCAGACGCCCTAGAGGCAGGCAACAGCCCCAGGGCTCATACAGGCCCAAACAATGGGGTGCTTCTACCTCCAAAAGCAGAGAAGACAATCACAGCCTTATAGAAAACAGTCCCAGTGACTTCCCTCTACCAATGCCAAGCACTTACCTTTTGGCAGCACCCTTAGGGGGAAAGCTAGCACTTTTCACAAAACTGGCACAAGATCTCCCAGGACAAATGGGTCTTAAATATAGTCTCTCAGGGTTATAGGTTCCACTTTCACACCCTTCCAAAGGCAAAAGGCATATCAGACCTGCCACGCAGTCAGTGGCAAGAGGCACATAAACAAGTTTCATCCCTCATGGACATGGGGGCTATTCAGCCAGTGCCACACCAGGAGCAGGGATGAGGATTTTACTCAAGACTTTTCTTAGTACCAAGAAAGGACAAAGCCTGGAGACCAATTCTGGACCTGTCTATTCTAAATACTTTTCTGGACATCCCAAAATTCAAAATGTTGACTCTACAGCAGCTTCTGCCCATGCTGGACAAGAAGGCTTGGCTTGTAACTTTGGACCTGAAAGAGGCATACCTGCATGTCCCAATCAGACATTCTTGCAGAAGATACCTCAGATTCATAGCTGGCTCACTGCACTACCAATTATCTGCACTGCTCTTTGGCTTATCTACTGCGCCCAAGGTCTTCACAAAATGCCTGGCTCCAGTAATTGCATTTTGCAGACAGAGGAATTCAAATATATACCCCTACTTGGACGACTGCCTTATTCAAGCAAAGGACAAAGGTATTCTACTACAGCATTTGGCGTTTGTAAAAAGATTACTAATTTGCCTAGAGTACACAGTAAACGAAAATAAATCAAAACTCTAGTACCCTCTCAAGAGAGAATATTCCTGGGTGAAACCTTAAATGCAACTGCCCAAATGTCTCATCTCACGCCAGACAAACAAAGGCATCTGACTTCTTACTTCTGCAGGCTCTGGGCTACACGGCATCCTGCATTCTACTAATTCCATATGCAAAACTGCATATGAGGAAACTACAGTGGTATCTAAAAACTGTTTGGACTCAACATTGCCACAGCCTGGAAACAGTAATTACTCTTATTCCTTGCCTGCAACAGGAATTTCTATGGTGGGCACAGGCCTGTCACCACAACAAGGGAAAGCCATTCACCTTACCCACTGCCAGGCAAACACTAACAACAGATGCATCAGATTATGCCTGGGGGGGCGCACATGGCAGGAAAATGTATTCAGGGCACATGGCCCACAAACCAAATGCATCTTCATATCAATCAAAAAGAGATGCTAGCTGTACAAAATGCCCTGACAGCCTTCAAGGACCTTCTTCATCCTGGACACCTACTGATAAAGAAGGACAATACTACAGTCATGTGGTACATAAGCAAGGGTACACACATTCCTACCCCCTCTGCAGGCAAGCCATGACTTGTGGGATACAGCATTGACTTATTAAGTACATCTGCAAGCACAATACCTGCCAGGAAAGGCAAATACTTTGGCAGACGAACTAAGCAGAAACCTCATGGATCCTCACGAGTGGAAACTGGACCCACAAATCTTCAACAATGATAACAAGGAAATGGGGATGCCCAGACATAGATCTATTCGCTTCCCCTCACAATTGCCAGCTACAGAGATTCTGCACTCGGACTTATCACAAGCAAGCATGGAAAGTGGACGCCCCTTTCATTCAGCTGGAGAGCCCTTACAGTGTATGCCTTCCCTCCTCTGCCTCTCCTCTCCAAGGTACTCCTAAAGGTCAGACCAGAGAAGCCAAAAATGTTACTGATTGCCCCAGACTGGCCACGCCAGCAATGGTACCCAATCCTAAAGAGCTTGTCTCAAGGCCTAGCCTGGACATTGCCTCTGATACCTCATTTGCTGACCCAACAGAGCAACCAGATCCTGCACAGCCAACTCAGAACCCTAAATCTGGCTGCATGGCGAATAGTGTAATAATTCAGAACACACCTCTCTCTAAAGCAGTTATGGATGTTATCTTGGAGGCCAGGAAGCCCAGCACCAGAAAATCTTATGCAGAAAAATGGAAGACATTGTGTGCTTGGAACCAAGTGCAGGGAATTGACTCGCTTGAACCAAATATTCCTCAGATTTTGCAATACCTAACTGAGATGCTGGACAGAGGCCTATCCTTCTCATCAATTAAGATCCATGCCTCTGCCATTTCAGTGCATTACAATACGGAACCACCTATTTTTTCTCATCCACTGATGAGACAGTTTCTCAGAGGAGCCAAAAACATAAGACCTCCAAGGAGAGATCCAGTTCCTACATGGGACCTCAATTTTGTCTTGGAAAAGCTCACTCTGCCTCCTTTTGAGCCTGCCAATACAGCAGAGATAAAATACTTGTCATGGAAAACCGCTCTTCTCCTAGCAATAACTTTAGCAAGAAGAGTCTCAGAGTTACAGGCACTAATGACTGTGGAACCTTTTATTATTTCCCATTAGGACAGGGTTTCTCTAAGGACAAATCCAACATTTATGCCTAAGGTAGTGTCCAGCGTGGCTCTTAAACAAACCATACATTTGCCTACCTTTTATCCAAACCCAGAGAATAAGGGAGAGAGACTTCTGCATACTTTGGACATACACAGACAGCTACGCTTTTACTTGGACAAGACTAAAGCCTTCAGAAAGACTGAGCAACTCTTAGTGGCATATGCTGCAGGTTCCCAAGGAAAAGCCATTTCAAAACAGACTGTTTCAAAATGGATAGCCCACTGCATTCATTACTGCTATTCACAATATGGCAAATCAGTGCCCAAGGGCATTAGGCCACATTCTACCAGAGCAGCAGCCACTTCAGCAGCCTTCCTCAGGGGAGTACCATCCAAAGATATTTTGGAAGCTGCAACATGGACTTCAGTGCACACTTTTACAAAGCACTACCATTTACCTCTCTACTCTAAATCCAGAACAGGCTTTGCCACTGCAGTTCTGCAGGGCCTCATAGCCACTCCAGACTCTATTTATGCCCAGCCGCCCTACCTCAGCTTTGGGATTCATCCCAAGTGTAATGACTGCAACAGTGAAACACGATGAACATAGTACAGTTGTGTACCTACCATAAATATATATGTTCAAGTGTATTCACTGTTGCAGTCCAGGTTACCCTCCCTATATCCCCCTTTTTCTTTGCTGGGACTCATCTGTACCTATCTATTCTATATAACCTATGTGGTGTATTTGCTTGTAGATGAAGGTTATGTGCATGCTTTTTTATGATCATAATTTTTACAGCCTACCCTTTTGGGGGCACCTGACATCTGGGGCAAGAAAAACTGAAGAAAATGGCGTTGGCTGCATCTTTTATACCCCTGGCACACTGATGTCAGGGAAGAGGCGACAGCAACCGACGCCGGACCAGGACTTTGGAATTCAGGCCGACTGCGGGTAGCCTGCCAGCAGGATAACCCGAGTGTAATGACTGCAACAGTGAATACACTCGAACATCTACATTTATGGTAGGTACACAACTGTACTTTCCCAGTCACTATAATTTCATGCCCTGCTCCTCAGTCTCACCATGTCACCAGGTGTTCACCAAGTGCATGGTCATGGTTGCAACCCATCTTAATCTTCATAGGATCAGGATGTTTTGATATCTGGACGATTGGCTCTTGGCTGCCCCAACAGTGAAATCCCTACAGAAAGCCATCTGTTACCTTTTCTGGATTTGTCACAATCTGTACCAAAAAATGGCCAATAGAACCAGCTCAATCCATACTGCTCATCAGGTGCCATTTGAACATGGTTCACCATGTAGTATCCTTGCCTTCAGAAAGAAGACAGGCTGTCTAGAAGGCAATAGCAGTAAAACTCCAGCTTGTCTGGACCTAAGGATCTGGGGTCTTATGGATAGTTGTATTCTGATGGTTCAGTTTGTTTTTTATCACATGAGGGTATTGTAGTGGTTACTGTACAGTCAGTGGTCTCAATTGAACCACTTTGTCAGATTCCCCCTCATTCTAAGCAGTACTTGCAGGAATTCTCATCTTTGGTGGATTTCTTCCCATGTGTCCGCTTTAGAAAATAATTAGTTCTCTCTCCACCAGCGGCATTAGTCACAACAGATTAGGATCATCCAAGGTGTTTGTAGTACTTAGGATGCCAACTTTCACATCAGCATCTTAAGAGATGAGGGCAATTCTCTTAGCACTGCAGGAGCTTCATGACTTTCTCTCTCTGAGCATGAACTCCATTCAGATTGACAGCATGACTGTAGTGTAACACATAAACAAGCAAATAGGGACCAAGTCCTACCCCTTCTGTCAGAAAGCGATGAGAGTCTGGCAGTGGGCAATCAGTTTGCACCACTTTATAGTAGCAGTGCGTACTCCTGGGTAGTCCAACTGTATTACAGACTGGCTCAGCAGGGTGATCCTCATGCCTCATTAGTGTTATCTCAATCCCGACTGTTGTTCAGCCCAATTTTCAACCATTGGGGCTGTCAGTGTTGTGATCTTTGCCTTGATCATCCAAGATGGGGAGCCCTCAGGAGATGTTCTATTCGAGCAGTGGCCTTCCAGAATCTTATGTACTTACCACCAATTCTTTGGATTCCAGAATTTATGCAGAAAGCTTTCTGGTACAGAGCAGAGTTTATCCTGATTGCCCCTTTCTAGCCTAGACAAATTTGATTCCCCCTGCTAAAGCTTCGTCTCAAGAGGCCACCTTGTCTTCTGGATCCAGCTCTGGATCTTCTAGCTCTTCCATCTGGGAAGTCTCACCTGGATCAGCAAAATCTGAAATTACCGAACTAGTTTTTCCACTTCCAAGAGGGCATGAAAGCTTTGTCTCTAAGTTGAGATACTGTCAGTGTCCCAGAATGATTCCACACAAAAGGTCTGCCTTAGCAAAGGGATGCTTTTTGCATTCTGGGCCTCATATAATCAGATTAATCCCTTGGCAACTTCAGTTTCTGACGTCTTAATTTTTAGTGGCTTTATTCGATGCAGGTGCTGGTTTCTCAACTGTTAAGGGTGTACAGCATGCTTCAATTTCTAATTTCCTACCTCAACCAGATTCCTGCTTGCTGGTATCAAACAAATTGTACAAAGGTTTCTTAAGAGGTGTTTTTCTTTGACTACCAGTAAGACAGTCTGCTCCTCCTCAGAACCTAAATTTAGTGTCGGAGGCTCTAACTCTGCATAGTTTTAAGCCTGCTTCTTCTGGAGCCTTGATTTTTTTTTTTCTTATGGAGAACTTTTTTCCTTGTGGTCATTACTTCAGCCAGAAGAATTTCCAAGTTACTAACGTTGTCTTCAGTCAAGTCATATATAGTTTTTAACAAGGACAGAGTTTTAATTGGACAGAGTGGAATGAAAGGGTCCATTTTTATGTTAAGTATTTAACTTTTTACAGCGATTTTCTGCACATGCTATTTAACTGTAGTAGTTTATACATGGTTGTTTGTGTCCTTTCAGTTTTAAATTTGATTTGTTTCCTGTAGCTTTAGAATTGCTGTATCTTGCTGGAGTAACTGAAGGAGGCATATTGTAGTGTGTTTTATATGGAGACATGCTGCTGTTGACAGTAGCATGTTGAAATGAGACAAATGCCACCTTACACAAGGGTCACGAGACTGTTGGAAACTGATTATCAAATGAAGTCTGTCATTTGTGAGTAAAATACCCAAGCTTTACATGTTTTACATGACTTTACGTTGGTCTCTCTCTTAGAAAATAAATTGCCCTGGTAATTACTTCATACAACAAATATTTTAGAGGGACCTTAACCTTTGCAAGCAAGAAGCATGGTTTTCATGAAGCCATATGAAAACAAACTAGAAATGCTCATTATTGTAGGAATGAAAAGGAGGCAAGGTGGCATTTTAGAAACTGAAGTAATGTGAGGCGATGTGCAGAGCCTGGGTGGGTGGTGGGTGCACATCTGTCAGAAAGTCTGTGAGAAAAGGAGACTGTAGTTTAAGGTACAAGGTTGACAGCTTAGGTGATATGCAAACAAAAGTTTTTCCTTTCTTTTTCCATAGAAAATATTGGATGTTAGGAGCAGCCATTTTAAAGGAGGAGGTGGTAGGGTCAAAAACCTATGGTAGAACTGTGAAAGAATGAGTGACAGACATAAGGAGATTTGGGGGGAATAGGAGACTCTATTTAAGTGTAAGCTGCAACGTAACGAATAGGAAGGGAAACTGGCATGCAAGGTAGATCAGGCAGAAGATTTTTTTTCATTGCAGTCTTTATCTGTTATATCAGTGTGTCTAAAAATTCGCTAAGTGATCATTGAGCAGCAGACTTCAGTAAATAGTGTACAGATTTTGACAGCATACAATGTGTTGTTCTCCTTTTATACTTGTCGCGTAGTTTGACGGTAAAACATCATGTTCCAAGCCATTACATAATCTGTGCAAGCTTTTTTGTTGCTTTAGCTTTGATGAAACAGGTCTGTCTTGCATGTAAAAGAAACATTTAAACTGTTTCATATGTAATACTGAAGTTAATACTGACTTGTGAAATGCTTAATTTTTATTAGACATGTTATTTTCTGTTGTGACTCAATGTAACACACACAAAAGGGAACAGAAAACTGCAAACATTCCGCAACATCATTTATGTGCAGTAGTAGAACTGTAGGCAGTATAATGATACTGTGTCCAGCAAGGGTTACTTGAAAATTAAGAATTTTCTTAAATGCGAGTGCATAGTGAGGTAATTCTACTGTATTCATAAAGAGCAGTACAGGTGTTGCAACAGTCGCAGGAAGGCTGGTCCTTAAACATATTGATTTGAGCACCTCTTTGCCTGTTTGCTCTCTGGAGTTGTTTCAACATAATGTTTATTTGCATTTCAGCCTGAAAAACTTCAGGGTACTTCCTTATTATAGCGGCCTTAGCAATTTACTTACGTACAGAGTACATTTAATAGTAAGTCCTTATGTGAAATGATTTATAGTGTTTCATGAGTATGCTCACATTGCCTTGTGACATAGTTGAATGTTTTAAGAGGGACAGGTATATCCAAGACCAGGAAGCAGAGCAGCAGAAAATACTGAGTATAAATCAACGTCCTTTATTTTAAAGAAATCACAAAAAAACTTTTACCACAAGCGCTTTCACTCAGATAATTCTGAGCTTTATCAAGTGATGCCATTCTGTTTCATACAGCACCTTATATATCATAGCAACCATTTCATTAATTGAAAACACCTGCTGGTAATTAATCACTAAAAGAAAAACTTGCATCTTTAAAACATATATAAAAATATATTAAAACTAACATACACTTAAATATGCTTCATAAGCTGGAAATTAATCGATATTAAATTATCCATATATTAAATATACAAACTTGTTAAAAGCCAATATGTTAAATTGTTATTCACGATAAAAAACAATAATTATCAAAAAATGTGCAAAATAGTACTTCATAGTTAATGGTGAGCTCCTTAAATGTAGCAACATGGAACTGAATTGCCAAAAAAAGAACCGTTATAGAAGAACCCTCCATTAAATGTTCATACCAATGAGATCTACAAATGGCAAATTCAGTCACCTTAGAAAAGTAAGGTGACTGAATTTGCCATTTGTAGATCTCATTGGTATGAACATTTAATGGAGGGTTCTTCTATAACGGTTCTTTTTTTGGCAATTCAGTTCCATGTTGCTACATTTAAGGAGCTCACCATTAACTATGAAGTACTATTTTGCACATTTTTTGATAATTGTTTTTTATCGTGAATAATAATTTAACATATTGGCTTTCAACAAGTTTGCATATTTAATATATGGATAATTTAATATCGATTAATTTCCAGCTTATGAAGCATATTTAAGTGTATGCTAGTTTTAATATATTTTTATATATGTTTTAAAGATGCAAGTTTTTCTTTTAGTGATTAATTACCAGCAGGTGTTTTCAATTAATGAAATGGTTGCTATGATACATAAGGTGCTGTATGAAACAGAATGGCATCACTTGATAAAGCTCAGAATTATCTGAGTGAAAGCGCTTGTGGTAAAAGTTTTTTTGTGATTTCTTTAAAATAAAGGACGTTGATTTATACTCAGTATTTTCTGCTGCTCTGCTTCCTGGTCTTGGATTACTGTTATTTGGTTTGCTGCTACTTTTCGTTTAGGGACAGGTATATAATTTTAGGTTAAAACAGGGACAGCTATGTTTTGAGGAGTGGTTGACTCTTCGGTATATTATCAGCATGTTACTGCAATGTGTGCTTGATTCATTTCAGTTCTCGTCTGCCTAGTTTACATCTTTATCGTCTGCACTGAACAACTCTTAATTTTGTATGTAAGATGGAGTAAGAGAGAGAGGGAGAGTGTTGTGTGTCTGTTTTATAGGCCCTGCGCATATTGAAAACTGGCTTACCACTCTTCGGTACAAGAACAAAGCACCCAAATGAAGGATATTTTATGGATGTCATTATTTAGTTACTGTTTGTCCATTGGCTAAGTGGCTTATGTACTGACCCATTTCAGCTATGGCACAATTTCAAACAGAGGAAATTACATTAGGATGTTACTAATGAGGTGTGTCATATAAATAATGGTTGCATGGTAAAAAAATGCCTAATGATAACATTAACATGCAAATATGGTACAATTATGAACATGCAGTCAGAGTGCATTGAAAGTAAGATGTGCGTAGCAGTATTGCATAAACTTGTATATATTTTATATACATACGAAATGTACAGTATACATAATATACAAATTTCCTGAAGTGGATCGCAGTAGCAGTTTTGACGAGGCCATTTTCAATTTCGTGAAGAATGCTATAATAAGGCAGTGCCAACTTCAGTGTTGCGTCTTTTTAATTGCAGAGTACTTTTATGGTGCTTAATTGTTTCAAAAATCCCAGAAGTGGAGAATTTTTGAATAACCAGATGAAAATATTGTCTTTACAGATTTCATGCAGAACGTGCCATTGAGATCATCACTCGCATTCTTCCTGAAGACCACCTACTGTTAGCCTCCTCCAAAAGAGTCAAAGGTACTGTTATTAGTTAACTAAGTTTGTAACTATCATCCCTCAGTCAGTGCAGGGTTACTTAGCTGGGCATTGAAGTTCTAATAGTAAAATCCAAGGTATTTGCAGGCCTCAGGCACTCCTTTGTTTTTATAATTGTGTGCAGAATTTGCAAACTTGAGAATGTCTGTAACCTCACATCATACCATGTTCTATATCTAAATTTAAGTATGGGTACACAGCCTCTTTTAGTATATTTAATGGTTAAAATAAAGTAACTGCATACAGCTCCATTGAGGAAGCCAAACTGGAGAAAGGTGGACTACAAACTAGCTAGAAAAGGCAGAGTAAAGCATGGTTTCTTCATAATCTTGACAATGTAACATAAGTAATGCTGTGGACCTGTTAAAAAGCTAGTTTTGGAGGCTGTCATGGTGATACCTAGCAGAACTCCAGGCAGATTGTAAGAAAGAGTCACGGTTATTGAACTATTACTTGTCTTATTTTTACACTGGTAATCTCTGGATGAGGAAAAAAAAAACTTGGATGTGAGATAGACTCTGTCCCCCCCACACGTCATAGTTTTATCACGGTACCATGTGTGTGCCTGTCAGGGGGTTAGTCTTCTTATTTTTAATATGATGCTTCTGTAACACATTTCTTGTGTGTCATAATTTTGGCTGTCCCTAAATTATAATCTTTTACATACTTAGTAAAATTCAGTATTTCTGATATCTTTTATTCTCGCAGTCCATTATCACTTCCTGCCTCCTTTTCCATTTTCTACATGGGGTGGGATGTTACATCAACTGTCACCACCTGTTTTGATTCAGTGCCATTCTCCTGCCTTCTTTAACAGTCATGTCTGCCTGTGGCATGTCTTCTGTTATACAGTCCATCCATCTCTTTGCTGGACTTCCTCATTTCATTTTGTCTTCTTCCAAACTCTCCCATTACTTCTTCACTAAATCATCTTTTGTTTTTCTGCACAAGTCCCTGAACCACTGCAGTCTGTTCTCTTTGACCTTCTCTGTTACTGAAGTTACTTTGGCTTCTGTTGTGATAACATTTTTTCGTGTATCCCACAGTATGTGTCCCTACTACCCATCCTAGGCACTTCTTCAACTGCTCTGCCTTGACCGCTCAGGTTTCTGTACCGTACAGTAGTACTGGTTGCACCACTTTACTTTTCAGCTTCTTTGGCATTCTTCTGTCATACACTACCCCATGACACTGTGCTAGTTGACTGCAGCCCCTCTGATTGTAGCTTTGACCTCCTTGTTCAGACTTCCTTTCTCATTAGCCCTCCCAATACTTGAAGCCACTATTTTCCCTTCCATTTTAGTTTTTAACTTCTTCTGATTTCCCCACTTTACAGCCATTACAACTGTCTTGTCTGTTCTCAGTTTCATCCCATGTGCTTTCAGTTTTGCATTCCATTCCCCTGTCATTAGCTGAAATTCCTTACCAGAGTCTTGTAATGCCATATCTGCAAACAGCAGCTTTATTGCTCTGTCACCTCCAACCTGTTTACTATTGTAGACCATTGCCAGTATGAAAAGCAGTGTGTTCAGAGATGAACTTTGATGCATCAGTACTTCACTGGAAACTCCCTCTGTGAGTTTGAACTTGGTGAACAGGGATGGGGGTAGGGATTTGGATGAAGGGTTGATGTTCTTCGTGTTTCACTGTTGCAGTCATTACATTTGGGTAATCTGCTGGCAGTTTGCCCTCAGTTGGCCTGATTTACAAAGTCTTGGGTCCTGCGTCGGTTGCTGTCCCTTCTTCCATGATGTCAGGTCGTCAGGGGTATAAAACATGCAGCCGACACCATTACATCAGTCTTTCTTGCTGCGCGGTGCCCGAAGCAGAAGCAGTTCGCAAGTGCCGGGCGGCCGACTCCTGAAAATTTCGTTTGAGTTTCAGAACCAAATTCTTCAACTAAAAGCTAAGTACCCCGTAGGGGAAACTTTTTCTTGTTCATTACCGATGTCAGTAAAAGTTAATAATTGCATTACTTGTGGGAAGCAAATACCTCATAAGGATTTTCATTTGTACTGTATTCCTTGCCTAGGCCCTGATCACAAAGTGCCTTGCTGTCGGTTTTGTGCTAAATTTAATCAACGCACGATTAAACGTCTGTATATTTTTGCTTTTAAATATTTTCGCTTAAGATTTAATTATCCAGAAATATCATTGGTTAGCAATCCGACTACCGGAATACCTAAAAAAACGAACAGGATTTGTCTATTCCTATGTATGAGGACTCTTCCATTCCTTCTGCCTGTTTCCCTGAGGATTTTTCTTTTGGGGAAACTTTACATGCCTTAAGGGAACATTTCCACTGGGAAAGTCAGGATTTCTCTGAATCTAAAAAGAGACTTAGGGATTTTCTTCTACTTCCTCAGCATAGGCCTTTGGCTATACCTCCTGTTCTAGACATTGTTGATGATGTTTTTTTCAGAATCTAGTATGACTCCTGATTCTCTGCCTCCGGCTGCTTGTAAGCTAGACAGATACTACAGGGTTCCTGACTCCCACAAATTCCTTTTCAAAAACCCTATTGCTGATCCTGAAACTATTTCTCAGGGTCCCAAGGGCATTAAGGCCTCTACTGCCAAAAATCCTACACCTTCTGATAGAGATTCCAGGGCACTGGCACTGGATAGATGGGGTAAAGAAGGTTTACACGTCTGCAACCTTGACAATCAGGGCTTTAAACTGTCAATTTCATATGCTTAAATATCAACAGCATGTCATGGGACTACTTAAACAGAAAATGATGTTAATCTCTGACTGTGTGGAAAATAAAGAATTGCAGGATTTAGTGCATTCAGCTGAACAAGTTGAAAAACATACTTTGCAATGTGGTTTTGATTCCTTGGAGGCCTTTTGCAGGGCTGCTGTAACTGGATCTGTGCTAAGAAAGCATGCTTGGCTCAAAGAGCAAACTCTGCCTGACCATGTTAAAGCAGAATTGTTGGATGCTCCTTTACAACAGGACCATCTCTTTGGTAATAAGGCTGAAGAAGTGTTAAAAAAGATGGAAGATAAAGCTAAATCTTTGCAAACTGTGAAAGATTTCTTACAAGTGCAACCTCCAAGATTTAGTAGGCACTGGCTTACTAAGAACTGGTCCTTTCCAGTCCCCTCAAGAGCCGCTCAAGTCAAATCAAGACATTCCAAAGGCTCCAGATTTCAGTCACAAGAAACTTTTAGAACAAAACAATGGGGTGCCTCCACCTCCAAATCTGAAAGCAACAAGGCACCTCCCTATGGTAAACAGTCTCAATGACTTCCCTCTACAATCACCAAGCACTTACCTCTTAGCCGCCCCTTTGGGGGGAAAACTAGCACTTCATGCACAAAACTGGCAACTTATTACCCAGGACAAATGGGTTTTAAATATAGTATCCCAGGAATACAGATTTCACTTCCACACGTTGCCAATCCCAAAACGGATGGCCAGATCTGCCCCCAAATCAGTGGGCAGAGGCCCAGAAACAAGTTCTGTCCCTCATGAACATGGGTGCTATTCAACCAGTACCAGAAGAGGAAAAGGGACAAGGTTTCTATTCCAGACTTTTCCTGGTACCCAGAAAAGACAAATCATGGCATCCAATTCTGGACTTATCCACTCTAAACACATTTCTGGACATTCCAAAATTCAAGATGCTGACTCTTCAACAGTTACTACCTATGCTAGGCAAAGATGCCTGGTTGGTAACTCTAGACTTAGGCTTACCTGCATATCCCAATCAGAGAATCTTGCAGAAGATACCTCCGCTTCAAAGCAGGCTACTTGCATTACCAGTTCTCTGCACTGCCCTTTGGCTTATCTACTGCGCCCATGGTCTTCACAAAATGCCTGGCACCAGTAATTGCATTTTGCAGGCAAAGAAATATTCAAATATATCCATACCTGGACGATTGTCTAATTCAGGCAGAAAACAAGGACATTCTTCTAAAGCATCTGGCGTTTGTAAAAAGGGTTCTAACTTGTCTAGGGTACGCCATAAATGAAAAGAAATCACAACTGGTACCCTCTCAAAAAATTACATTCCTGGGTGCAAGCTTGAATACAACTGCCCAGATGACTTGCCTTACGCCAGAAAAGCAAATTCAATTGATGACTTAGTTCAAACAGGTGGCCAGAAAAACCCAGCTGTCTGCAAGACAAATTCTGCAGGCCTTGGGATTCATGGCCTCCTGCATTCTTCTAATTCCATATGGAAGACTGCATATGAGGAAACTTCAGTGGCACTTAAAAAGTTTATGAAGTCAACATTGTCACAGCCTGGAAACAATGTTTCTTATTATACCTTGCCTGCAACTAGAGTTCTTATGGTGGGCAGAGGCCTGCCACCAAAACAAGGGACTGCCATTCACTCCACCCCCTGCCGCCCAAACCCTAACAGACACATCAGGCTATGCTTGGGGGTCTCATCTGGCAGGGAAGTGCATTCAGGGCAAATGGAGCCCAAATCAAATTCACCTACATATCAGTCAGAAAGAGATGCTAGCTGTACAGAATGCTCTGACAGCCTTCAAGGACTACTTTCATCCAGGACAACTAATGATAAAGACAGACAACACCACAGTTATATGGTACATAAACAAGCTGGGGGGTTACACATTCCTACCCCCTTTGCAGACTAGCCATGGCATTGTGAAACACGGCCTTGACCTATCAGATACAACTACAAGCTCAGTTCCTGCCAGGAAAGCTAAATACTCTGGCAGACGAAGTAAGCAGAAATCTTATGGACCCCCACGAATGGAAATTAGAACCACAAGTTTTCAACATGTTGACACGCAAATGGGGGAACCCAGACATAGATCTTTTTGCCTCACCCCAGAACTATCAATTGGACAAATTCTGCACAAGAATTCATCACAAAAAAGCTTGGAAAGTGGATGTGCTATCATTCAGCTGGAAAAACCGATCAGTCTATGCCTTTCCCCCTCTGCCTCTGCCCTCCAAAGTTCTGCTAAAAGTCAAACAGGACAAGCCAAAAATGATTCTGATTGCTCCAGACTGGCCTTGCCAACACTGGTACCCACTCCTGCGCAATGTGTCACATCTTCCTCCCTGGCACCTGCCTCAGACACCTTACCTACTGTCTCAGCAGAACTACCAAATTCTGCACACTCGGCTCCAAACTTTGAATATTGCAGCGTGGCTAATTAACTAATTTCACCCTTGGCATCCCTCAGCAAACCAGTGATGGATGTCATTTTGGTGGCTAGAAGGCCTAGTACTAGAAAATCTTATACTGACAAATAGAAAAGATTCTGTGCCTGGAACCACTCACAAGGAATAAAGCACAGCATTGCCCAATATTCCTCAGATTCTGCAATACTTAACTGAGATGCTTCACAAGGGGCCTATCTTTTTCTTCCATAAAAATCCATGCCTCTGCCCTTCTCTCATCCTCTGCTAAAGCAGTATCTCAGAAGGGCCAAAAGTTTAAGACCTCCCAGGAGAGCACCAACTCCTGCAAGGGACCTCAATTTTGTTTTGGAAAAACTCACTCTCTCTCCTTTTGAGCCAGCTGCTGCTGCAGACCTAAAATTTCTCTCATGGAAAACAGCTTTCCTTTTAGCAGTCACTTCACCTAGAAGGATTTCTGAGTTACAGGCTCTTATGGCAGTGGAGCCTTTCATTATTTTTCATCCGGACATGGTGGCTCTCAGGACCAATCCATCTTTCATGCCTAAGGTGGTGTCCAGTGTGGCTCTTAATCAGACCATTCATCTGCCAACTTTCTTCCCCAATCCACAGAACAAGGGTGAGCGGATTCTGCACTCATTGGATGTACACAGACAACTTAGGTTCTACTTAAACAGGATGAAATCTCTAAGAAAATCTGAGCAACTATTGGTGGTATTTGCTGCAGGGGCAGAGGGAAAGGCTATTTCAAAGTAGACTATTTCCAAATGGATACGCCATTGCATTCGTTTCTGCTGTATGCACCATGGTAAACCTGTCCCCAAGGGGATCAGATCTCATTCCACCAGGGTTGCATCTACTTCTACAGCCTTTCTCAGAGTGGTTCCTACCAGAGACATTCTAGAAGCTGCTACCTGGAGCTCAGTTCATACGTTCACCAAACATTACCATTTACCTCTTCTTCTCTAAATCCAGAGCAGGCTTTGCCACTGCTGTCCTGCAGGGCCTTATAGCTGCTCCTAATGCTGGATAAATCCATCCTCCCAACCATAGCTTTGGGATTCTACCCAAATTTAATGACTGCAACAGTGAAACACAAAGAACATAGTACAGTTGTGTACACTTGCCATAAGTGTAGCTGTTTGAGTGTATTCACTGTTGCAGTCCTGGTTACCCACCCTTCAACCCCCCTGTTTTTTTTCTTACTATCCCTCTCCTTTCTTTTACTATGCTTAAAAGCCTTTTTGGGTGTATTTGCTTTTGTTTGGAGGTATATTTTTTGTGTTTTAAATTACATACTTATATATTTATATATCTGGGGCAAGAAAAACTGATGTAATGGCGTCGGCTGCATGTTTTATACCCCTGACAACCTGACATCATGGAAGAAGGGACAGCAACCGACGCAGAACCCAAGACTTTGTTAATCAGGCCAACTGAGAGCAACCTGCCAGCAGATTACCCAAATGGTAATGACTGCAACAATGAATACACTCTAACATCTACATTTATGGTAAGTGTGCACAACTGTACTTTCCTTAGAGGGGCCAAAAATGTAAGACCCTCCAAGACAGCTCCCACTCCAGCCTGGGACCTTAACTTTGTATTGGAAAAACTTACACTTCCCCCTTTGAACTGGCTGCTACAGCAGAGTTGAAATTCTTCTCATGGAAAACAGCTTTATGTCTAGCCATCACTTCAGCAAGAAGAGTGTCTGAACTTCAGGCCCTTATGGCAGTGGAACCCTTCATTATCTTCCGTGCGGACAGCGTTTCCCTCACGGCTAACCCATCTTTTATGCCCAAGGTGGTGTCTAGTGTGGCTTTAAACCAGTGCATTCATTTGCCAACTTTTTACCCTAATCCTCACAATAAAGGGGAAAGGATACTGCATTCTCTAGATGTGCACAAACAGCTTAGGTTCTATTTGAACAGGACTAAGCCTCTCAGAAAATCTGACCACCTGCTAGTCAGCTTTGCAGGGGCAGAGGGGAAGGCCATTTCAAAGCAAACCATATCTAAATGGATAGCACACTGCATCCATTTCTGCTACAGGCACCATGGAAAACCTACCCTACAGGGATAAGAACACATTTCACTAGGGCTACATCTACCTCTACTGCATTTCTCAGAGGAGTCCCTACCAGGGACATCCTGGAAGCTGCAACCCGGAGCTCAGTACACACTTCCACCAAGCATTACCACTTGCCTATCTTTTCTAAATCCAAAGTTGGATTTGCCGCAGCAGTCTTACAGGGCCTGATTGCCAGGCTTAATGCTTCTTAGTCTACCTCCACCCTTCCTTAGCTTTGGGAATCAACCCAGATGTGATGACTGCAACAGTGAAACACGAAGAACATAGTACAGTTGTGTACACTTACCATAAATGTAGATGTTCGAGTGTATTTACTGTTGCAGTCCTGGTTACCCTCACTCCAGCCCCCTGATTGTCTTTGCTTACAACTATCCTTTTTGGTTTGGCATATCTTATACTATGTGATGTTATGTGATCCTATCTCTCCTACATTCTGTACTGATGGGTTCGGAGCCGATCCCTCGGCTCCGACTCGGCACGCTTATGCTATAGAGCGAGGCCTCTTATTGGCTGAGCTATCTTTATCCCAGGATGCACCACCACTAATCCCCCAGATCTCGTTTGCCGCTTACAGAGCTTAGACGTGGTCTCAACTTGGCTGGGCTAAGTACTATTTATTTAGGCTTTTTCCTGTCAGAAATTTGCTTAATTTAACCCCAAAAGCTGTTTTAACAGCTATTCTTTGTATACGAGTGTGTTTGGTAGTTTTTGGTTAAGGATTTTGTGTTTTTTCCTGTCAGGGAAGGTTCCCGTTTAAGTTAGAGGGGCCTTCCCCTGTGGTTTCTACTACCTTAGTTGTTGTGTGTGGGTCAAGTACCCGTTTAAGTTAGAGGGTCTTGACCCTCTCTATCTCTCTCTCTCTCTCTTTCTTTTGTAGAAAGTTTATCTTAAAAAAAAAAAAAAAAAAAGTTTTAGTTTTAAAATTTTAATACTAAAGTGGGGATATTTGTTTTTTCTTGTCACAACCCTCCTTTTACTTGTAGACAACTGTGTTTTGACTTGGACTATGTCAAAAGAACACAAACCCTCCGGGTTTAAGAAATGCACGAGGTGTGGTTTTAAAATGTCCATAACGGACGACCACTCCTCGTGCGTCTATTGCTTAGGTGCTAAACACCTACAAGAGTCATGTAGTGTGTGCCACGCGTTCTCTTCCAGAGTCCTCCAGGAGAGGAAAAACAAATTAATCCTCAAAGGATTAATCAAGCCTTCCTTCGAGGAGGCTTTATCTTCCTCTCCGTCTCCTTCTAAAAAGAAGAAAGCGTCGGCTCCGACCAGTCAGTCGGAACCGACGCTAAAAGCTAAGCAGACTTCTCCATCGGCTCCACGGACTTGGGCCGAGGTGAATGGTCTGCTTGATGCCTCCAGCCTCGACCCCTCTGGTTTGAGCCGAGGTCTGGGGTATCGAGGCGGAGTCACCCTCATCGGCTCCACTGATATTGGAGCCGATAAGGGTTACCGGCTCAGACTCTTCCCCTCGGCGAAGTCCTTATCGGCACCGAGGGAAATTTCCTTGAAACCTTCTTGAGCCGATAGTTGTGGAGTCCTTCGGAGCCGGTCCCGAGCCCTTGGAGCCGATGGAGAAATCGGTTCGGCCCGATCGGTATCCTCGAGATCATCCAAGATGTCTGATTCGGACATCGACAGGGTGCTCCTTCACTCTTCCAGTCTCCGGTGTTCCAAAGATGGTTTCGGCTCCAGCCCATTTGGCCGGGCCGATGGTCCTTCCCATTTGTGGTTCCTCCTCCAACAGCTTCGGCACCGTTGGAGCCGGTGCTGGTGGGACGGTGGAGGTGTTGGGTCGGGCCGATCCTTGCTCCAACTCCGGCTCTTGGGTCGGAGTTCAGTACGGACTTCTTCCTTCGGCCCTGGGGAGGCTTGGGATTGATGCTTTCGGTCCCAAGTCTCCCTCTTGTCGTCGGCGGGAGTACCGTCCACTCTTGTGGCGACCGAGGTGGGACCCTCCCAGGATTCTGGTGGTGCCGCCTTCAGGGCTATGAGGAGTGCTTTAGCCAAATCTTCCTTGGCTACCTCCACGGTTTCCCAGCTCCTTCCCTACATTTGGAGACTGGGTGGTTGGCAGTCCCCTGTCCTTAGACAGTGGAGCCCCTGGGCCTCAGGTTACCCCCGCTGGGGTTTCTCCCCCTCCTGGAGGTCCTTCTGAAGCCTCTTCGGAGGAACCTCCCAGGAAGAGATCGTGCAAGAGGAAGCACGTTGACTCCCCTGATGAGTGTCTGACATCCGACACTGATCTCGATGATGCAGAAGGGTCCCCCAAGTCATCCTCGGATGATGTCTCCTTTGCAGACATCCTGGAAGCCCTAAAGTAACGAGGCGGCTGGCAGTCCAAACCTCCCTCTGCTGATGAGTCGGTGTTCCTGAAGGCCTTCGGGGCTCAGCCCTCCACCTCCTGGGTGTCTCCGCCCTTCGACGAGCTCTTGGATTTGATCTGTCGAAGCGGGTGGCAACACCCAGACTCTGTGGAACCGGTGCCCGCTCGTCCGAACAAATTTCTCTCGGTGCCCCCTGATAGAGAGTTCCTTACTAAAGGTGTGGCTGTAGATGCTTTGGTTGTGGCATCTGCTACCCAGCAAGATGTAGCAGAGGCTTCTGCATCCGTCCATCCTCCTAATAAGGAGTCTAGGAGCATGGATCGGTACGGAAAGCGCACCCTCAGTTCAGCGGCCTTTACACTGAGGTCCTTGAACTACCTTACGCACTTCACCAGATTTCAGAGGGATCTGATTAAGGAGCTATCCGATACCCTCTTGGGTAACCTGCCTGAGGAGCTGGCCCAGACGGTTGGCTCTCAGCTGGCTACAATGTCGTCCATTTCGAACTCGTCCATGAGGCTCATTTCGTATGCGGCGAAGGCGAGTAAGCAGTACAGGCATTGCTCTCGTGACAAGCCTGGCTCCGCCTGTGTCACTGCGGAGGCCTTTAAGTCTTCATTTGCTGGCCCTTTGATGGGTCCTCCTGTTTGGACCCAAGGTAAAGACACACTAACCCGCTGTGAACAGGAGGGTAAGACTCTGACTGCCGTGGGCACGATTTTCCACTCCCTTCGGCCTTATCCCAAGGCTAAAGAGGAGGGAAGATGTGGTTCCGTAGATCTCAGAAGTCTTACCCCTCTCAGCAGGAAGGTTCCCCTTCCAGAGGCAGAGGAGGGGAAAATTCATCCAGAAGACGCCGTCCCAGAGGCGGCAGAGGCCCTCGCAATACTGGAGACCGCGAGTCCTTTCGTGGCTCTTCAGCCTTTCATAGTCCCTGAGGGATTGCCCGGCTGTGCTGCTCCCGAGCCAGTCGGGGTCATTCTCGAAGCACCTGAAGGCCTGGGAAGGGATCACTCAGGACCGATGGGTGCTTCGGATTATTGCCGGAGGTTACTCCATCCCATTCTCTCACCCCATCCCTAAGTCCAAAAAAATCCCGGACCTGCCACCCAGTCAACGGGATACCGCAGCCTCAGAAGTTTCAAAGCTGCTGCAAAAAGGAGTCATCCAACCGGTCCCCGTAGACCAGATCGGATTAGGAACTTACTCAAGATTCTTTTTGGTGCCAAAAAAGACCGGGGACTTGAGGCACATTTTGGACCTCAGCATCCTAAACCGTTCAGTCAAAAAGTCCAAGTTCCGAATGGTCACTCTACAAACCATTCTCCCATTGCTGGAGAAGGGTGTTTGGATGTGCTCCATAGATCTCAAGGACGCTTATTACCATATCATGGTACATCAAGCGTCCAGGAGACATCTGCGCTTCAGCCTAGGAGGCAGTCATTTTCAGTTCCGTGCGCTGCCCTTTGGTCTCACCACAGCCCCCAGGGTGTTCACCAAGTGTTTGGCAGTAGTGACTGCTCATCTGAGAAGTCTAGGATTCCAGGTGTTTCCGTATCTAGACGACTGGCTCCTAACTGCCACCTCCAAGCATCTACTTCTGCGGAGCCTTCAAGCCACCATATCACTAGGCAATTCCCTTGGAATCACCTTCAATTGGCCAAAGTCTGTGTTGCTGCCATCTCAACGAATAAGATTCATAGGGGTAGAGATAGACTCAAACCAAATGCGGGTCTACCTACCTACAGACAGAATACAAACCATACAAGCTCAAGTTCGAGCCTTACTTCCAAGATCCAAAGCCCCAGCCAGAATGGTCCTGCAGCTATTGGGATCCATGTCCGCCACGGTTCTTCTAATCCCCTTGGCAAGGTTGCACATGAGAATTCTCCAGTGGCTTCTCTCAGCTCAGTGGTCCTTTCAGGAACTCCCCCTCAATCACCTTGTATGGATCACGGAATCTTGCAGACGGGACCTTCGCTGGTGGCTAGTGCCCTCCAACTTGGATCAGGGACGACCCTTTGTTTTACCTCCTCCGGCGGCCACTTTGACCACGGACGCCTCCCAGGGGGGGTGGGGGGGGGCATTCCCTGGGTAGGTCAGTCCAAGGCAAATGGCATCCGGAAGAGACTTTGCTTCATGTCAACATCTTGGAAATGAGGGCAGTACTTCTGTCCCTTCAAGCCCTTCACGATTATCTCCCTCAAGGCGTAATTGCCGTTCACTCAGACAACATGTCAGTTGTTTGGTATCTGAACAAACAGGGAGGGACCAGATCCTATCCTCTTTGCAGAGAAGCCATGAGAGTTTGGGAATGGGCAGTCTCCACCAACGCTTCCTAGTGGCTACTCACATACCGGGCAAGTCCAATGTGATAGCCGACAGATTGAGCAGGACCATCCTCTCTCCTCACGAATGGTCTCTGAATATGACAGTTGCAAGTCAGATTTTCAGCGAATGGGGAGTTCCGTGTTGCGATCTCTTCGCGACTCCTCTGAAGTGCTGAAGAGTTCTTCTCCTAACCCCGGCTCCGGGGAAGAGCCCCATGGACGCATTAGTCCATCCTTGGCCAACCGGCTTGCTTTATGCCTTCCCTCCAGTTCCTCTCCTTCCCAGAGTGATTCAAAAGGCATCTCTCTTGGGGAGCAAAATGATCTTAATTGCTCCTTACTGGCCCCGTCAAGTGTGGTTCCCTATCTTGGAAACATGCCCTGGAAGGTCCATGGTTTCTGGATCAGATACCAGACCTACTGGTTCATCAGTCGGGACTATTCCACCAGTCCCTACACACCTTAAAATTGACGGCTTGGCTCCTCCTCTTCCGACGATAGTCAGGAGTCATTCATTAGATCCAGATGTTGTACACATATTATCTTCGGCCCATAAGTCTGCTACAAAGAAACTGTATTCTAGCAAATGGAAAAGATTTGCTATTTGGGCTCAACTCCGGGACCTGGACCCCATTTCTATTCCCGTGGCAGAAGTACTAAAATTTCTGACTTCTCTCTTCAATCAAGGCTCTTCAGTTTCTACCATCAAGGTACAATTGGCAGCAATTTCTAATTTTCACGAATCCATAGACCCACCTTTAATGAGCAACAGATTGTGCAAGACCTTCTTAAAAGGTGCTGCTCTATTGAGACCTCCGATTTCTCATCCTGCACCTCCATGGGATCTCGATATAGTGTTACGCACCTTGACTTCTTTCCCCTTTGAACCGGCAGCTACATGTGATCTAAAGTTTCTATCATGGAAGACAGCTTTTCTGGTGGCGATTACTTCTGCCAGAAGAGTTTCAGAACTTCAAGCTTTGTCAGTAAAACCCCCATACTTGGTTTTTCACAAGGACAGAGTATCCCTCAGACCAAATCCTTCCTTTGTCCCTAAGGTTTGATGTCCTTCAAGGATGCATCTGCAGTCCTTACAAATGGGTTGTCCTGTCGTCAGGCAGCCCTTCGGTCGGCGGATTCCAAAGTCTGGGTCTGGCCTCGGCTGGTGTCGCACTTCACCCGACGTCATAGCTGCAGTTCTTCGGGTATAAAGGCATCAGCCGACGCCATTTTCCTCAGTCTTTCTTGCCGCGTGGCGCCCGAAGCAGAAGCTGTTCGCAAGTGCCGGTCGGTTAGATCCAGAGATTACTACTACCGAATACTACTTCGAAGACTTCTAAAAAGCTAAGTACCCCGTTGGGGACTCTTTCTTGCCTCAGCCAATGTCAGAAAAAGTAAATAACTGTTTAACTTGTGGGAAACAAATACCTCATAAAGATTTCCACTCTTACTGCCTACCCTATTTAGGCCCAGACCACGACGTAGCAGCTTGTTTAGCCTGTGCTGCTTTCAACCGACGAACGCTTAGGCGTCGGTCGGAGTTTGCTGAACAGTTTTTCGGCTCAGATTTTGCGTACAAAATGCCGTCGGATCCTCCGACTACTCAAATTGTTAAGAAACGCAAAGAAAAGGACCGACACTCGCGGTCCGTGGTTTCGGCCGAAACCGCGGTTAAGCAAACCGCGAGTGTTTCGGCCGAAACCGAGCAAACGGTTCTATCTTCAGCCGAATCCATGACTACTACCGAGGCCCCTTCTACCCTCGTTGAATCGGCCTCTGAAGTTTTACCTCCTACTGTGGTTTCACAAGATTTATCGGACACCATCCCTTTGGATGTTTCTACCCCAGCACGTGGTGCTGCTAGGCCTCCTGCAGCCATGTCTATAAAGGCCTTTGCCAGGGCTAAAGCAGCCAAAACTTCCAAGTCTGTGCCTGTTAAGCCCCCCCTCTCACAGGCCCAGTTCTAGTTCCCAAATGCTTACTCTGGCAGAGGATCTCATCTCTTTAATAAGGGGATCCCAATCTCACCCAGACAGGGCCTCACAACCTCCAGAAAAGAGACCTAGAGCAGAGCCCCCTGAGCCAGGGTCCTCAGATGACTCTTCTGATGATACAGACCATACAGACCATCCAGAGGCTCCTTATTCTACTTATGAAGATTCCGATGCTGAAGAATCGATTCCTTCTGCCTCTCCACCAGAGGAATTTTCCTTTGGGGAAACCTTACATGCCATGAGAGAGCAATTCCAATGGCAGGGACAAGATTTCTCAGATTCAAGAAAAAGGCTTAGGACCTTTTTACACTTACCACAACATAGGCCTTTAGCTATACCTCCAGTTCTGCCTGTTGTGGATGATGCATTTAATGATGCTTGCACTGCTCCTGATACTTTACCTCCAGCCCCTGCTAAGCCCGATAGGTTCTACAGGGTCCCGGACACTCATCACCATTTATACAAGGCTCCTTTTGCAGATCCTGAGACTATCTCCCAGGGGCCTAAAGCCGTAGCTTCGACCACAGCAAAAAACCCTCTCCCTTCTGAAAGGGAATCCAGGTCCTTAGAGAGATGGGGTAAAAAAGTATACACCTCTGCTACTCTCTCAGCTAGAGCATTGAACTGTCAGTTTCACATGATCCAATACCAAGAGTTTATGCTTGATCAGTTAACTAAGAAACTGTCCTCTGATGATTCCTTAGATAAGAAATATGTTCTAGAAATGGTGAATAACATTCAGCAAGTTAGTAACCATTCCTTAAAATGTGGCTATGATGCACTGGAGGCTTCATTTAGATCAGCCATGACTGGCACAGTTATAAGAAGGCATGCATGGCTGAAAGAACAGGCCTTACCGGATCATGTTCAAGCAAAACTATTAGATGCACCTATGGATAAGGTCAGTTTGTTTGGCTCTCCTGCACAACAGGTACTGAAGAAAATGGAAGAGAAGGCAAAATCTGTACAAACAGTGAAAGATTTCTTACAGGTTCAGCCCCCAAGGTTTAGCAGGAACTGGCCTTCAAAAAATTGGTCCTTTCCAGACTCCTCTAAAACTCAGAGAGGCAGGAATAGGCGTTCAAGAGGCAGAAATCAACCCAGAGGAGGTGCCTACAGGGGACACCAGTGGCAAGGCAACAACCATCGAGGCACAGACACAACCACTGCCACTGCAACAGGACAATCACAGTGACTTGGCTCTGACACCGCCTACCAGGGAACAAAAAACAGCACCCTTGGGCGGAAAGTTAGTCCTATTTTCAAAAAAACTGGCACTATATCACAAGAGACAAGTGGATTTTGCAAACTATAGACCAAGGCTACAGGTTTCATTTCCACACTTTACCAGTAAAAAGAGGAATGCCAAACCTACCACCAAATCAAAAGACAGAAGCTCTAAAACAAGTAGCTCAATTAGCAAAGATGAGAGCTGTGGAAAGGGTACCACCTACAGAACAAGGCAAAGGTTTTTACTCCAGACTCTTCCTGGTACCAAGAAAAGAGAAAAAATGGAGGCCTATTCTCGACCTGTCCGCTTTAAACACATTCATCATTGTTCCAAAATTCAAAATGCTGACCCTACAGCAACTTCTTCCCATGCTGGGCAAGGAGTATTGGCTGGTAACTCTAGATCTCAAGGAGGCATACCTGCACGTCCCCATACGACCAAATTGCAGAAGATACCTCAGATTTCTTGCAGGATCAGAGCATTATCAATTCTCAGCATTGCCCTTTGGCTTATCTACTGCGCCCAGAGTGTTCACGAAATGCCTGGCATCAGTAATCGCTCACTGCAGGCTTCAGGGAATCCAAATTTATCCATACCTGGACGACTGCCTGATACAAGCGGACAACAAAAACAAGCTGACACAAGACTTACAAAGAGTCATTTACTTACTACAAGCCCTGGGATACACAGTCAATTTAAAAAAAGTCAAGACTGGTACCATCTCAAACAATAACCTTCTTGGGTGCAGAATTGGACACAGTAAACCAGATGGCATTCCTAACTGCAGAAAAACAAGAACAACTTCATCTCTACTTCTTGGCATTAACAAAGCAGTACAAACTAACAGCAAGGAAAGTACTGCAGGCCTTGGGCTTCATGGCATCCTGCATAATCCTGGTTCCCCATGCCAGACTACATATGAGAAAGCTACAGTGGTACCTAAAGAATTTATGGTCTCAACACAGGCACAGCTTAGAAACAGAAATACCAATGATACCATGCCTGAAACAAGAGTTCCTATGGTGGGCTCAGGCATGCCAGACAAACCCAGGTTTGCCCTTCCACAACAGTCAACCAAGCCAAACCATCACAACGGACGCTTCAGACCTTGGTTGGGGGGCCCACATGCTGGACAAGTGCATACAAGGCTTATGGGCTCCAAATCAGCTACACCTACACATAAATCAAAAAGAAATGCTGGCAGTAAAACTAGCAATCCAGAACTTCAGACCATTCCTTCAAGAAGGCCAATTGATGATAAGAACAGACAACACCACAGTCATGTGGTACATCAACAAACAAGGAGGCACTCATTCATACCCTTTATGCCGAATGGCTCAGGACCTATGGCATTTGGCTCTGAGCTACAACATTCAGTTGCAGGCAATATTTGTACCGGGAAAAGAAAACATCCTAGCAGACATGTTAAGCAGAACTACCTCGGATGCTCACGAATGGATGCTACACCCGGACATATTCAAGGCCATCACAAAGAAATGGGGACTGCCACAAGTAGACCTATTCGCATCCCCACTCAATCACCAGCTCAAGATATTCTGCACAAGGACATACCACCCACTTGCTTGGAAGGTGGACTCTCTATCCTTCAGTTGGAAAGGCCTGACAGCATATGCATTCCCACCTCTTCCTTTGATGCACAAGGTACTTTTGAAAATCAAAGAGGAACGTCCGAGGATAATCCTGATAGCTCCAGATTGGCCAAGACAACATTGGTATCCATTACTGAGGAGCATGTCTCGGGGGAAAACGTGGACACTACCCCTAATTCCTTTGATGCTAACTCAAAACGACTACAACATCCTGCATCCAAATCTGAAAACTCTGCAACTGACTGCCTGGAACATTACATAGGAGCAACTAACCCAGATTTATCCCAAAGGGTTAAAGACATTATCCTTGAGGCCCGCAGACCTTCAACAAGAAGGAACTATGCAGGAAAATGGAAAAGGTTTCTCATTTGGAGTACTGAAAGGGGGAAAGATGTGTCAAAGGTAGACATTGCCAACATCCTGGAGTATTTGGCAGAGCTTCTCCATACAAGCCTGTCCTACTCCTCCATCAAGATACATGCATCAGCTATTTCTGCAGAATACAGCTTCGATCCACCAGTCTTTTCACATCCTCTGCTCAGGCAGTTTCTGAGAGGAATTAAGAATGTAAAGCCTCCTAGAAAACCACCATTACCAGCATGGGACTTGAACTTTGTGCTAGAAAAATTGACACTCCCACCTTTCGAACCAGCAGCAATAGCAGATCTTCAACACCTATCCTGGAAAACTGCTTTCCTGCTGGCAATTACTTCAGCAAGAAGGGTTTCTGAACTACAGGCTCTAATGGCAGTGCAACCCTTCCTGATCTTCCATCAAGATAGAGTATCCATGAGAACAAATCCTACATTTATGCCTAAGGTGGTATCCAGAGTGACTCTAAACCAGGCAATCCACCTACCTACCTTCTTTCCCAACTCACAGAACAGGGGGGAAAGACTGCTGCATACCTTGGATGTACATAGGCAGTTGCGCTACTACCTGGACAGAACCAAAGGCAATAGAAAAACTGACCAGCTTCTGGTGGCATATGCAACAGGAAGGGAAGGAAAAGCAATTTCCAAACAGACAATCTCCAAATGGATAGGAAATTGCATTAGATTTTGTTACTCCTACCATGGAAAACAAATCCCACAGAACATAAGGCCTCATTCTACAAGGGCTACAGCCACTACCACAGCTTTCTTACGAGGAGTGGCTACCAAGGACATTATAAAGGCTGCTACTTGGACCTCCGTGCATACATTTGCCAAGCATTATAACTTACCTCTATACTCTAGATCCCGAGCAGGGTTTGCCACTGCTGTTCTGCAAGGGATCCTAACTACACCATAATTTCTTCTTCCTCCTCCCCTAGTTTGGCTATGGTATTCTACCCATTTGTAAGGACTGCAGATGCATCCTTGAAGGACATAGTACAGTTTTGTACCTACCATAAATGTAGATGTCGAACAGGATAGCATCTGCAGTCAGGATTACCTCCTCCTTCCCCTCTGTGGTATTCCTAGGGTATTTGCCCACCTAATAGCTAGCTGGGGGGGATCTCTTATGGTGTATTTGTTTGTATATATGTACATACATGCTTATCTTTTGTGTTTGCCTTCTACTTTTTGGAAACATTGGCATTTATCCAAAAATTTAGCTATCCATGAGGGCAACTGGCATCTGGGGCAAGAAACACTGAGGAAAATGGCGTCGGCTGATGCCTTTATACCCGAAGAACTGCAGCTGTGACGTCGGGTGAAGTGCGACACCAACCAAGGCCAGACCCAGACTTTGGAATCCGGCCGACCGAAGGGCTGCCTGACGAAAGGACAACCCATTTGTAAGGACTGCAGATGCTATCCTGTTCGGACATCTACATTTATGGTAGGTACAAAACTGTACTTTCTACTTTCTGCTTACAACAATCGTTAGAGCTTCCAGTTTTTTTCCCAAAATACTCTAACAAGGCGGAGTTCATATTCCACACACTAGATGTACACAGACAGTTATGTTTTTATTTAGACAGGACCAAACAAACAAGGAAAACAGATCAGTTGTTTGTATCCTTTGCAGATAACAAATTGGGCAAAGCTGTCACAAAAGTCACTATTGCCAAATGGATCAGGGACTGTATTTCTCAAGCTTATTTTTATTCTAACAAAGAGCTTTCCACCTCTGTCAAGGCTCATTCTACAAGGGCTATGGCTACTTCGATAGCATTTCACTCTAAGCTTGCTATTAGTGACATTTGTGCTGCAGCTACATGGTCTTCCCCACACACCTTCATTTCCCACTACAAATTAGATGTGGCATCTAGAGGACGAGCTTCATTTGGTTCCACAGTGCTCAGGAGTGTTTTCCAATGAGCCACCCGGGATTTAGGTGCTAGGGACGCTGTCCCATCAGTACAGAATGTAGGCGAGATAGGATCACATAACATCTTTTAGTTATGTACTCACCATAACTTCAGATGTTTGGGATCCATCTCGCCTACATTCCTAATAACCCACCCTCCTTCCCACTTCCTTGGAGATCAGAGGATATCAGAAGGTCCGAATCCGAATCCTGTTGTTTCATCTTGAAACATCTAACAATGTTATATAATCAAGTTGTGCATGTGTGCATGTATGCGGACAAACAAGATCTGGGGGATTAGTGGTGGTGCATCCTGGGATAAAGATAGCTCAGCCAATAAGAGGCCTCGCTCTATAGCATAAGCGTGCTGAGTCGGAGCCGAGGGATCGGCTCCGAACCCATCAGTACAGAATGTAGGCGAGATGGATCCCAAACATCTGAAGTTATGGTGAGTACATAACTAAAAGTTTTTGCTTTTTGGTGGGGGTGTTCCACACCATGTAATTGCTTCATATTTTGGGAGCACCTGACAATCTGGGGAAGAAAAACTGATGTAATTGCATCGACTGCATGTTTTATATCTCTGATGACCTGACATCATGGAAGAAGCGACAGCATCCGACGCAAGAATCCTAGACTTTGATATTCAGGCTGGATGAGGGCTACCTGCAGGCAGATAACCCAAATGTAATGACTGCAACAGTGAATACACTCGAACATCTACATTTATGGTGAGTGTACACAACTGTACTTTTTGTCTCTTTTTAACAGGGGAAGCAGGGCTTTCCAATATTGAAGCACACACTAAACAGTTAGCCATTTGTGCAATCTTTTGCTGTGAATTAGTGAATAAACCTCTGTAAGGTTGTACTGCACAAAGGAAACTGCCAGCATGGCAGCCTTCTTAAATGTATCAGAAGGCATTTTTGAGGCAACATCATGTACGTTGCCAATACTTTCGCCATGTACTGCAAAATGAATGTCTAGTTTTAAAAAAAGTGGGGTGGTATTCATATCTGACATTCTTAAAGGCCTGTTCTATCCCCCACTACACATTCTTTGCTTAGGTCTAACCCACTTCCTGCAGTAATGAATTCTGCTGCAGTGACCCCTATGATGAAAATAGAACAGTTTTGCCTTAGCAGTAGTAGTTGATCACAGTTGTGATACAGTCTCCTACCAGCCGTCCTGTGGCTCGTGAAGAGGTTCTGTAAGGAGGGTGTTCAATATTGCCTCATTAATTTTCTTTATTCCACTGAACTATTGCAGCCTAAGCCCTGTAGAACTGATGTACCAGAGACGTAAGGTGTGAAAACTTTAGTGACCCATGTAGCTTAAGGGGCAGGGCACACTTCACTTTTTTATTTTGCCAGAATAACCCAAGTTGTCCAATTCTGTGGGGCAGAGAGGCAAAATCCAGACTGTGACCCAGACTACATGACCTTTAGTACTTAGTGGGCAGGAGGATGGGAGAGAGCATTTTGCACCAGTTCGCCCTTCCAGGGGAGGAAGAGAGGGGTGTGGTTCCCGGTCACCAGTGGCTAAGACCAGGGTCATGGGCTTGGTAATACCAAGCCAATGACAATAGCTTAATGGGCATGTGTTTGCAAGTATGCTGACTTAGAGGAGGGCATGAGATCTCCCCATGATGTTGCAGGTAATCTAGTCATTGAGCATGGTGGAGTTAAAACCATATTCACAAACGCCCTCAATGCTGAGATGTCATCATGCTTTTATGGATGACAGCCCCCTCTTTTTAGCTCAAATCTTTACTGGAAAGTACCCAGGATTGTGGCACATTTGTGCCAAAACTGGTAGTGTGGTCTTGATGGTCAGTAGGCAAGAAGGGGAAAAATCAGGTGTAGTGTGAACATATCCCTCTTTATACTAAAGAAATTGGGTATGGTGAGACCATATCCATCATTATACTGAATATCATTCCTGTAGTGACCAGGGAGGAGCTGCATTCACAGGGGTGTGTGGAGAATGATCTGATTGTTCTTGGAAGTCTGGCATCATCCTTGCAAATTCCTGTAATAAGATCATACTGTTTCAGCAGTGATCATATACTTGAACATCTACTGTTGTGGTAAGTTGCACACACAACTGCATTTTGTTGTGCCAAGGGAACTGAAAGCAGATTTTAAGTTGGATTAGCTGGATACCCATTGGTTAAGTAAATTGGCATTTTAAGTCATCCTTACCTGCATTACAGTCTAGATAAGTTCATCATATTTATTGATCACTGCTGCAATAGCCTTCGCTATATGGGTTGCATCTTCCATAGTATATAACAGCCAGCCAGCTTCCAAAGCTTCAGGGCACCTTTCATGTGCCCAAACTGTCAGTCATCTCAAGCTGAGCTGATTAAAAGCACAGGTTTGAGTGCTAATCCCTTCAGAGCTTTACTGCTGTCAGAGTACACTCCTCTGAGGCTTTCTAGGAACAACAGTTGGCTTGTGCAGTTCCTTCTCTGGGTAGTGAAGTTCCCTTTGGGGAAAAAAACTTCCACTTTAAAAATTTTTTTTTAGTACTTTCCTGTCAGGAAATGTTATTTTTAAGCTAGGAGTTTGTGTGTCAGTGGACTGTCATAGGACTGTATTTTATTTTTAAACAAGGGTGCACTTTTTTCCTGTCAGCTGTAAAGTTGTTTAAAGTAATTGAATTTTTTTTCTTTTATGGAGAAATTGTTTATTTTACTTTTTGGGGCTAGTAAATTGCTTTTGACTAGGTGAGTGATTGTTCTGTGGCAGTTGTTTGATGTTCTTCGTGTTTCACTGTTGCAGTCATTACATTTGGGTTATCCTGCTGGCAGGTTGCCCTCATTCGGCCTGAATTCCAAAGTCTTGGGTCCTGTGTCGGTTGCTGTCGCCTCTTCCCTGACATCAGGTCGTCGGGTATAAAAGATGCAGCCGACACCATTTTATTCAGTCTTTCTTGCCGTGCGGTGCCCGAAGCAAAAGCAGTTTGCAAGTGCCGGTCGACTGACTCCTGAGATTTTCGTGTTCGAGTTTCAGATCCTAAGTCTTCATTAAAAGCCAAGTACCCCATTGGGGAAAATTTTTTCTTGCTCCAGACCGATGTCAGAAAAAGTTAATAATTGTATTTCTTGTGGGAAGCAAATACCTCATAAGGACTTTCATTCTTACTGTATTCCTTGCCTAGGCCCTGACCACGACATTGCTAGTTGTCGGTTTTGTGCTAGATTTAACCAACGCACTATTAAGCGTCGGTACGATTTTGCATTAAGCTATTTTGGGCGAAGATTTAATTATACAATGTCGTCGGATGACCATCCGACTACCGGAGTTCACAAAAAACGCAAAAAAAAAGCCAGGCAACCGAGGTTCAAAACCAACGATGAAGCTTCTCCTAAGCAAGTCGTCGGTTTTCAGTGAGGCGCTTTCGTAGCTCCTGACGCCCACTACTTTAGAGTCGCAGGCCGCTACCGACTCCCACGTGGAGTTGGCCAGGCCGCAGGAAACTCAAGGTATTGGAGCCTCTGAGATTATTCTTTCAGATGGGTCCAGAGCCGCTGAGCAGGCATCGGCTTCTGAGGGTGTATTCAGACCTAAACAATTATATATTAAACCCGACTGCAAAGACTAAAACACCTTTAAAGGCAAAGAAACAAGTTCTCCAGCCACAGGGACAGGTCTCCATGCCTAAAAAACAGATGCTCAAAATGGCCGAAGACTTAATTACCTTGATCAGGGGTTCCCATCCCCCTCCTGATAAGAGGCCTAGGCAAGAGCCAAACTATGTATCTTCAGATCAGGTTTCCATTTCTTCTGATTCCTCTTCTGATCAGGAATATTCTCTTCCCCCCTATGAGGATTCTGATGTTGGAAGAATCAATTCCTTCAGCTTCTCCTCCTGAGGGCTACTCTTTTGGGGAAACCTTGCATACCATGAGGGAACACTTCCACTGGGAGAGCCAAGATTTTTCAGAATCTAAGAAAAGGCTCAGAGACTTCCTTTTACTTCCTCAACACAGGCCTCTTGCTATTCCACCTGTGTTGGACATTGTAGATGATGTGTTCTCAGAGTCCAGTCTGACCCCTGACTCTTTACCTCCAGCTCCTGTTAAGCCGGACAGATACTACAGGGTCCTGGATTCTCATAAATCTCTTTTCAAAAACCCTACTGCAGACCCAGAAATTATTTCTCAGGGTCCAAAAGGGGTCAAGGCTTCTACTGCAAAAAACCCTACCCCCTCTGACAGGGATTCTAGGGCTCTGGATAGATGGGGAAAAAAGATTTGCACATCTGCTACTTTGGCTATAAGGGCCTTAAATTGCCAGTTTCATATGCTCAAATATCAGCAATATATCATGACACTGCTTAAACAGAAAATTATGGCAAATTCTGAATGTGCAGAAAACAAAGAAATGCAGGATTTATTGCATGCAGCTGAACAAGTTGGAAAGCATACTTTGCAATGTGGTTTTGATTCTCTGGAGGCCTCTTGCAGGCCCGCTGTTACGGGTTCTGTCATTAGGAGGCATGCTTGGTTAAAGGAACAAAACCTGTTTGACCATGTTAAAGCAAAATTATTAGATGCTCCTTTACAACATGATACCTTGTTTGGTGTTAAGGCAGAAGAGGTGTTAAAGAAAATGGAAGACAAAGCTAAATCTATGCAAACGGTCAAGGATTTCTTACAGGTACAGCCACTTAGATTTAGCAGACACTGGCCTACAAAGAATTGGTCCTTTCCAGTCTCAGACAGACCTCAAAGGGGCAGATCCAGACGCAGATCACAGCCGCAAGAATCCTACAGGTCTAAGCAGTGGAATGCTTCTACCTCCAGTGGTGGAGAGGACAAATCACAATTATACAGGAAACCGTCCCAATGACTTCCCACTGCCTGCACCAAGCACTTATCTTCTCGCAGCACCCTTAGGGGGAAAACTAGCACTTTTTTCTCAAAATTGGCACATGATAACCCAGGACAAATGGGTTCTAGACATAGTGTCACAAGGCTACAAATTTCATTTCCATACCCTACCAAGGGCAAACAGTTGGCCATTGATCCAACACTAGTATTTAAGGAACAGATTGATTCTTTCCTTAGCTTAGCTGTTGCAGAAGGTATCATCACTCAAAACACACAGCATCCACTCACCATTGCCAACCCTTGTCCACAATACATTTATTTCCTACTTAAAATACACAAGGACCTTCAACACCCACCCGGCAGACCCATTGTTTCAGGTAGAAATTCATTAACAGAACCATTATCTCTATTCCTTACCAAATTTCTTAAGCCCCTTTTACAATGTGTCCATTCTAGAATTCAAGATACCACGGAATTTTTACAGATTATCTCTGATGCACAGCTTGAGCCCGACTGGTTACTTTGCACATTGGATGTAAAATCAATGTTAAGTTGTCATTCTCGCCTTCATTCTTGCTGGATGGGTTCGGAGCCGATCCTCGGCTTCGACTCGACCTATACTATAGCTCGAGAGCTATTTTTACCGGCTCGAGGCAGCCCTATAACCCACAATACCATGTGCTAACTCCCCAGATCTCGTTTGCCGCTTCTTGAGGTTGTCTTTTTTTACCGGCTCAGGTCAGTAAGAGATTTATTCTATTTAACTAAAATTTCAGGTAGTTTCTCCAGTTAGTTACCCTTGTTTAGGTCACTACTAATTGTACAACCCTTTTTGTAGCCCTTTTCCCTTCTCTAGTTAATTTTTATCTTTGGGCCTACGGGCTTTACCTTAGTTTTCCCCACCCCTTATAGTGTCTGTGTATGTGGGTTTTAGTTAGTTCCCTTAACATTCCTAATTTTAAGTTGAGTGTGTGTGTGGACTGACTGTGTTTACTGTGGATAGGACTATGTCCAAAGACACTAAGGTCTCAGGATTCAAGAAGTGTGACTCGTGCTGTCAGAAAATGTCTCTGACAGACAGTCACACTTCTTGTGTCTATTGCTTGGGGCCTTTACACCTGCAGGACTCTTGTTCCGTCTGTCACGGGTTTAGTTCAAGAGTCCTGCAGGAGAGGCGTAATAAGCTCATCCTAAGGGGCTTGTTAAAGCCTGATGACTCCCTGTCCAAGTCTGGCTCGGGGAAGTCTTCAAAAACCTCCAAACTCTCGGCTCCAGCTTCTGAGTCGAGGGCTGGCGTTATCGAGATGGCTCCGACATCGGTTCCATCCGGATCCGAGGTGGGTAAACTGGTATCTGCTCCGAAACCAGCATCGGAGCCAACCCCAGCGCGCAAGCGCTCTAGATCCCCCTCGATAGACTCCATCCGATTGGCTCCGAGATCCCCTCTCCTATCGGAGCGGAGTCATAGGACTCACTCATCTAGGTCATCCAGGCTCTCCGATCACGACATCGAGGGGGTCGTCAGTAGACTCATAAAATATCAGGCACTAGCCCAAATGCCCCAAAGCCCATCTCACCAGACTGTGGCTCCTTCGGTACCGCGATCGATTCCACCTCCGACTCACCTCTCGAGTTCAGAGCCAGAGTTTGTCGGAACCGTAACCTTACCCACGTCGGAGCCGATACTCCCACCTTCGGCTCCGGTGTCGTTGGCTCCGACCTCTTCATTGGTTCCGTCCGTGGAGAGGTCCGGGCGCCGGGACTCAATTGTCGGCTCCGAGGGGGCGAGTGGCATCGGACCCTTGTCCAACCCCGCCCTCCCTCTCGGAGCTTCGGCTCTGGTTAGTTCGGCCCCGACATCATTCTCGGAGCCTTCTCTGTCGGTGCCGGGGGCGGTTCCGGTCTCTTCGGAGCCGGGACTAACTTTGGTATCTAATAGGGGAGCCTTCGAGGTGATGAGCGGGCTGGACCCAGTGTCCACTCCAAGGTTAAGTTCTGCAGCTCCTCCCTCTACATTGCCTGTTACGGTCTCTGGCCACCCTCCCATATCTGACAGCAGAGATCCGAAGCATAGGGTACCCACCTTGGGTGTCTCCTCCTCTTCCGAGGGCTCCCCTGAAGTTTCAGGGGAACCCCCTAGGAAAAGAAAGTGCAAGAGGAAGCACATCGACTCCCCCGAGTCTGTCACATCAGACACTGACTTGGATGAGTCAGAGGGTTCCCCCAGATCCCCCTCTGAGGATGTCTCTTTCTCAGACATCCTAGAGATCCTAAAACAGAGGGGAAATTGATCCACTCTCAAACCTTCCGAGGACGAGTCGGTTTACCTTGACGCTTTTGGATCTCACCCTTCCACCTCCTGGGTGTCTCCCCCTTTTGACCCACTAATGGAGGTAGTGGCTAGAAAGGCGTGGGCAGCTCCTGACTCAGTGGAACCTACCCCTAGGAGGCCTTCTAAATTTATTTCTGCACCAGAGGACAAGTCCTTTCTCACCAAAGGCGTTTCAGTTGATGCTGTGGTGGTAGCAGCAGCCACTAAGAAGGAATTGGCTGATCCTTCTGTACCTGTTCATCCTCCTAACAAAGAGTCCAGGACCATGGACAGGTATGGCAAGCGGACATTTGCTTCAGCGACCTTTACTATGCGATCACTGAACTATTTATGTCATTTCACCTGCCTTCAGAGAGACCTGCTCAAAGAGCTGGGTGAAGCGGTACAGGATCCTTCTGCTGTGGGGTATCAGGACAAGATAAACTCCCAGCTGGCCACCCTGAACTCCATTGTTAACTCCTCCATGCGGCTTATCTCTTACGCAGCCGATGGAGCGAGTAGGGCCGCTGGCACAGGTGTTGCGTTGAGACGTCACGCTTGGATGCGACTCTGTAACTGTGCCGATCCCTTCAAGGCGTCCTTCACCAACACCCCCTTTGATGGTTCAGAATTTTGGACCTCAGGTGAAGGAATACCCTCACCAGATGCGAGCAAGATGGTAAGACTCTCTCTGCCGTGGGAGTCCATTTTTCCACACCTTCTAGACCTTATCCTAAGGGACAGAGAGGTGGAAAGATGTGGTTCCGCAAACCACAGGGAGTCGCACCTGCTGCACGTGGTGAATTTCCCCCTAGAGGCAGAGAGGGGAATAATAACAGATGCCGCCCCAGGGGCAGAGGGGGTCCACAGAACCAGGGTTCCAGGGAATCTTTCCCTGACCGGCCCTTTCAGCATCCCTGAGAAGCTGCCCGACTGTCCGCCTTCGGAGGCAGTCGGGGGAAGATTATCTCTGTACTCTGAAGCCTGGCAATCCCTCTCCCAAGACAAAGGAGTACAGAAGATCATATCCAAAGGTTACAAAATTCCCTTCACTTCCTCTCCGATACAACCGCCAGGACCCCTACCAGACATACCACCCGCACAAAGGGGTCAGGCTCGGCTAGAAATAAAAAAGCTGTTGACAAAAAGAGTCATCCTGGCAGTCCCAGCAGATCAGCTAGGATCCGGAATCTACTCCAGATTCTTTTTGGTACCAAAAAAGACTGGAGACCCATTTTGGACCTCAGCAGATTGAACAACTCTGTACAAAAGACAAAATTTTGGATGGTAACACTGCAGTCCATTCTACCCTTTTTGGGCAGAGACAACTGGATGTGCTCCTTAGACCTCCAGGATGCGTACTATCATATAAAGATACACAGGCGCTCCAGGAGGTTTCTCCGCTTACGGCTGGGAGCCAGTTATTATCAATTCAGAACCCTGCCCTTTGGTCTCACCACAGCCCCCCGGGTGTTCACCAAATGCTTGGCAGTGGTCATGGCTCACCTGAGACAAAAAGGATTCCAGGTGTTTCCATATCTAGACGACTGGCTCATTTCCACTACCACCAAGCAGCATCTTATAATGGCCAGAGATTACACTATTCAACTTTGCAACAGTCTAGGTATTTCTATAAATTTTGAGAAGTCCTCCTTGTCGCCTTGTCAATGTATAAACTTTATAGGCGCCGTATTAAACACCACAGAAATGTCTGCAACATTACCACCTCAGGGAGTGTCAGACATAAGGCGGAATATTCAGTCCCTGTTTCAGCCCAACAGAGTTCAAGTCAAGCTAGTATTGAAAGCGTTAGGCCTCATGGCAGCGGCGATTCTTCTACTCCCATTAGCCCGCTTCCACATGAGGCTCCTTCAGTGGATGCTGTTTTCTCACTGGTCCTTTCAACAGCTACCAATGACTCACAGTATTTTGATAACCCCTTCTTGCAAGAATCATCTCTCCTGGTGGATGGTTTCCCCTCAGATTTTTCAGGGCAGACCCTTTGCCTCCCTGATCGGGTGGGGGGGGGGGCATTATCAGGGCAGGACGGTCCAGGGCACATGGCAACAGTCATAACGCCACCTGCACATAAATGTCCTGGAGATGAGGGCGGTGCTTTTGACGTTGCAAGCCCTTCAGAGCTCTCTTCCCACATGGACTATAGCAATTCAAACGGACAATATGTCTGTAGTGTGGTACATAAACAAGCAGGGCGGAACAAAGTCCTACCCCCTATGTCGAGAAGCACTCAGACTTTGGCAATGGGCGATTTCCTCTCAACGGTTTCTGATAGCAACGCACATCCCCGGGAAGTCCAACGTCATAGCGGACAGATTGAGCAGAGCTATCCTCATGCCTCATGAGTGGTCTCTAAATCAAGCGGTAGCAGACAGAATATTTCAGAAGTGGGGCCAGCCTTGCTGCGATCTTTTCGCAACTCCTCAAAACAGCAGCAAGTGCCTCGACTTCTTCACACTCTTTCTTCTACCAGGCTCATCCCCCCAGAGACGCTCTTGTTCGCGTTTGGCCCCGGGGTCTTCTATATGCCTTTCCTCCCTTGCCATTGATCCCGCAATTAATTCAGAAAGCAACCGCATTCAGATCCAAAATGATCCTCATTGCCCCGTTTTGGCCTCGACAAGTATGGTTTCCGTTTCTGCACAGTTACCTACTGGAACAGCCTTGGCATCTGGAACCCCTTCCGGATCTGTTGACCCATCTCACGGGCAAGCTGCATCAGTCTCTTCATTCCCTCAACCTTACAGCTTGGTTGCTCCACTTCCAGTCTTAGCCAGGCTTCCCCTTATTTCTCCTCCTGTTCGTGATATCATTCTAGCTTCCCATAAGTCCAATACTAGGAAGACATATCCGAGTAAATGGAAGCGTTTTTCGCATTGGGCACAAACTAAGTCCTTAGATCCTTTTCATGCACCCATTCATAAGGTTCTAGATTTTCTGGCGGAGCTTTTTCATTCAGGGTCATCGTCGGCCACTATCAGGGTACAGTTAGCGGCCATTGCTAATTTTCATGATGGGCTCTCAGAAGCAAATATTATGTCCCACAAACTTTGTAAAGCCTTCCTCAAGGGCATCTTTTTGCTTAGACCTCCAATTAAAGATCCACCTCCACAATGGGATTTGAATTTAGTTCTAACCTCATTGATTCTGCCTCCCTTTGAACCTGCAGCTTCTTGCTCCCTCAAGCTTCTTTCTTGGAAAACTCTGTTTTTAGTAGCCATAACATCTGCCAGAAGGGTATCGGAACTTCAAGCTTTGTCTGTCCATCCCCCTTATTTGGTCTTTCACAAAGACAGGGTAACTCTCAGAACAAACCCTTCCTTCCTACCGAAAGTGTCCTCGGAAACAAATCTAAACCACTCCATTGACTTGCCTGTCTTCTTCCCAGACTATACCAACAGGGCTGAACAGAAATTGCATTCATTAGATGTTCATCGCCAATTACGGTATTATCTAGACAGGACAAAACAACTCAGAAAGTCAGACCAGCTCTTTCTCTCTTATGCTGCAGGAAAGAAAGGGCTTCCGGTATCGAAGGTTACTCTTTCCAGATGGTTGACATCTATTATTACCTTTGTCTATGAGTTGAGACACAGGCAACTTCCGTCTAGGCCTAAGGCTCATTCAACCAGGGCACTATCAACATCAAGGGCATTTCAAGCAAGGTTACCACTAGATGCCATATGTGCAGCAGCTACATGGACTTCCAAACATACCTTTATTGCCCATTACAAACTTGATATAGCCTCCAGAAATAGAGCTGACTTTGGTTCCACCGTACTCAGGAGTCTATTCCATTGAGCCACCCAGGACTAAGATGCTAGGGACGCTGTCCCATCCAGCAAGAATGAAGGCGAGAATGACAACTTAACATTAAGAAGTATGTTCTTACCATAACGTTCCATGTTAGTTGTCTTCTTCTCGCCTTCTTTCTTGCTTCCCTCCCTCCTGCCCCCTAGCCTGGATAGACTTCAGGTCTCTGAGTCCTTCCATTTCTGGAGATATAACATGTTACGGTTTCCCAGTATCCTTAATGTTTCTAGCAGGGAGCCCGTACTTGCAAATGAGGATTACGATATTATGATATTATATTTATACTATGTCTTAGCTTCCAAATGAGATCTGGGGAGTTAGCACATGGTATTGTGGGTTATAGGGCTGCCTCGAGCTGGTAAAAGTAGCTCTCGAGCTATAGTATAGGCCGAGTCTGAGCCGAGGATCGGCTCCGAACCCATCCAGCAAGAAAGAAGGCAAGAAGAAGACAACTAACATGGAACGTTATGGTAAGAACATAACTTCTTATTATATACCAATATACCACATTGGGCCGGCCTAGAGGCGTTTGAATACTGGCTCAACAAAACTGAAATATACAAGCCAGGTTTCAACACCCTTTTGTTGTGTTTAACAGAACATGTTTTAACCAAAAATGTGTTTTTTTACAAAGACAAATGCTATTTACTAACCAAGGGGACAGCTATGGGTGCATCTTTTGCACCCATATATGCTGATTTGTTCATGGCATACTTTGAAGAACACATTATTTACGACAACTCTCATAACATTTACATGGTTGAAATGGACATTTGGCGCAGATATTTGGATGACTGCTGGTTAGTATGGAGAGTGAATAAAGAATACCTTTCAGAATTTGTTTCTTATTTGAACGAAAATAAATGGGGGATTGAATTTTCTGTCAGCTATGATAGAGATAAAATTATTTTCTTAGATGTATTGGTTTGCCGTGCATCTGATCATACGCTGACTACAGAAATTCATCGTAAATTCCCACAAAATAATTCACTTCTCCATGCAACCAGCTTTCATCCTCCTCACATCTGCAAAAACATTCCCAAATCACAGTTCATGCGCATTAAACGCATTTGTTCTGATCAGCACACTTATAGACACTTCAGAGATGATTTAGTACATTGATTCCATGACCGTGGGTATAAAATGGGTCAACTATTACATACCAAACACACAGTTGAGCAGATGGAATGCACTGAATTGCTTCATTACAAAACTAGACACAAATCACCTTCAGTAACACCTAGATTTGTCACCACATATGGTCGGAATACCAACATATTGATGCAAATTGCTCAACATAATTGGAACATATTAACATGTGAACCTAGACTTCAGGACATTCTTGGAGACAGATGTTCGTTTTCCTTTCGGAAAGGCAAAAATCTATCTGCCTTTTTTAATCACTTTAAACATCTTGAGAAGAAAGGTACCAAAAGTATCCAGACCACATTATCAGGGGATCCATTAATTGGTTGCTTCCCTTGTGGACACTGTATCTATTGTAGCATCATACTCAAAACCACCAGTTTCAGCAGTCAAAACACCCCTCAAGTAACATTTTTTGCTAACTGTTCCTCAGATTGGGTCATTTATTTGGCCAAATGCACATGTCCTGCATTCTATTTTGGCCAAACCTCCAGACCCTTGAAGCTTCGAATCTCTGAACACTTTAGTGATATCAGACACGAGAGACACCAATGCTTTATATAAACATTCTTTGATACATCCAAAGGCTACTTTTAGTTTTACCATTATTGATAAAATTAGAAGATCCAGGCATAACAAATCAGGTTGGCATAATTTATTAAACTCAATGGAGAAAAAATGTATTATTAAACATGGTGGGCTCTTTAAGCCAGGTCTGAATGAGCATATGTAATTAAGCACAGGACTCACTTGAGTATTTAAATACAGGTTCTTTTTTGTTGTTTTTTAAACACCGAAGAGGGCTTTGTTAAATATTTGCCGAAACCGGTCTGTTTTTCAAGAACCTCAATCAATAAATTTATTTTTAAGGCGCCTTGTATGCTGGTCCTATTTTCTTTTTGTTTGAATACTTTGCTCTTTAGGACCCTGACAGCTGCCTCACTCGCAGAGGTTGTACTATTTGGACATTATAACCCAGGACAAATGGGTTCTAGACATAGTGTCACAAGGCTACAAGTTTCATTTCCATACCCTACCAAGGGTAAACAGTTGGTCAGACCTGCCAAAAAATCAATGGGCAGAGGCTCAAAAATAAGTCGCAGCTCTCATGGACATGAGGGCTATTCAGCAAGTGCCACAGCAAGAGCAGGGACAAGGATTTTACTCAGGACTGTTCTTGGTACCCAGAAAGGACAAAGTATGGAGACCAATACTGGACCTATCTATTCTAAATACTTTCCTGGATATACTAAAATTCAAGGTACTGACTTTACAGCAGCTTCTGCCCATGCTGGGCAGCAAGGCTTGGCTCGTGACTTTAGACCTAAAAGAGACATACCTGCGTGTCCCAATCAGACAAACATGCAGAAGATACCTCAGATTCAAGGCTGGCTCAAAGCATTACCAATTCTCTGCACTGCCCTTTGGCGTATCTACTGCACCCATAGTCTTCACAAAGTGCCTGGCACCAGTAATTGCTTACTGCAGACAAAGAGGAATACAAATATATCCTTACTTGGATAATTGCCTTATACAAGCAGAGAACAAGGACATTCTACTACAGCATCTGATGTTTGTGATAAAACTTTTAACATGCCTAGGGTACACAGTCAACAAAAATAAATCAAAACTAGTACCCTCTCGAGATAATATTCCTGGGTACAAGCTTAAATGCAACTGCCCAGATGGCTTATCTCACTCCAGACAAACAAAGGCAACTGACTACCTATTTCAAGGAAATCGCAACAAAGGTCCAGTTATCTGCAAGAAAAATTCTGCAGGCTTTGGGCTTCCAGGCATTCTGCATCTTACTAATTCCATATGCAAGACTGCATATGAGGAAAATCCAACGGTACCTAAAAAGTGCCTGGACACAACATTGCCACAGTCTGGAAACAATGATTACTCTAATTCCCTGCCTACAACAGGAGTTTTGATGGTGGGCAAAGGCTTGTCACCAAAACAAGGGACAGCCATTCTCACTACCCCCAGCCAGGCAGAACCTAACGACGGATGCATCAGATTATGCCTGGGGGGCACACATGGCAGGAGGAGGCATTCAGGGCACCTGGTCCACAAACCAAAAGCATCTACATATCAATCAAAAAGAGATGCTAGTTGTTCAAAATGCCCTGACAGCCTTCAAGGACCTACTTCATTCGGGACAACTGCTGATAAAGACAAACCACACCACGGTCATGTGGTACATAAACAAGCAGGGGGACACTCATTCTTATCCCCTGTGCAGACTAGCCATGGCTTTATGGGACACAGCATTAACTTACCAAGTACATCTGCAGGCACAATTCCTGCCAGGAAAGGAAAATACTCTGGCGGACGAACTAGGCAGAAACCTCATGGATCCCCACGAGTGGCACCTGGATCCACAAGTCTTCAGCATGATAACAAAGAAAATGGGACGCCTGGACATGGATCTATTTGCCTCCCTTCAAAACAATCAACTAAAAAGATTCTGCACAAGGACTTATCACAGACAAGCTTGGAAAGTGTACGCCTTATCTTTCAACTGGACAAACCTATCAGTATGTGCCTTTCCTCCACTGCCTCTCCTACCCAAGGTACTCCTAAAGGTCAGGCAGGAGAAACCAAAAATGATTGATTGCCCCAGACTGGCCACGCCAGTACTGGTATCCGATCTTAAGGAACTTGTCCCAATGCCCAGCCTGGACCTTACCTCAAATATCTCATCTACTGTCCCAGCAAAACAATCATATTCTGCACAGCCAACTCAGGACTCTAAACCTGGCAGCATGGCAGATAATGTAGCCATACAAACCACACCTCTCAGTAAAGCTGTAATGGATGTCATTTTAGAAGCCAGAAGGCCTAGTACGAGAAAATCCTATGCTGGGAAATGGAAGAGATTTTGCGCTTGGAACCAAGCTCAAGGAACTGATACAGATGTCCCAAATATTGCTCAGATTTTGCAATACTTAACTGAGATGCTGGGCAAAGACCTATCTTTATCATCAATTAAAATCCATGCCTCTGCCATTTTGGCTCATTACAATACAGAGCCACCACTCTTTTCTCATCCTTTATTAAGGCAGTACCTCAGAGGAGCTAAAAACTTAAGGCCTCCAAGGAGAACGCCAGTACCTGCATAGGACCTCAATTATGTCTTGGAAAAACTCACCTTACCTCCTTTTGAGCCATCTGCTACTGCAGATATAAAATTCTTATCTTGGAAAACAGCTCTGCTCCTAGCAATAACTTCTTCAAGACGAGTTTCAGAGCTACAGGCTGTCATGGCCGTGGAACCCTTAATCATTTTTTATCCAGACAGGGTCTCTCTGAGAACAAGCCCTACATTTATGCCTAAGGTGGTATCCAGTGTAGCCTTTAACCAAACTATTCATTTGCCAACCTTTTATCCAAATCCACAGAACAAGGGGGAGAAAATTCTGCATTCTTTGGACGTACACAGACAACTTAGATTCTACTTGGATAAACCTAAAGTTTTCAGAAAGACAAAACAATTACTAGTGGCATATGCCACAGCATCACAAGGAAAGTCTATCTCCAAGCAGACTATTGTAAAGTGGATAGGTCACTGCATTCGTTTCTGCTACTCACAGCATGGCAAACCAGTGCCTAAGGGCATTGGGCCGCATTCAGCCAGAGCTGCAGCCACTTCTGCAGCCTTTCTCAGGGGAGTTCCAACCAAAGACATTTTAGAGGCTGCTACTTGGAGTTCAGTGCATAACTTTACAAAACATTACAGTCTGCCTCTTTACTCTAAATCCAGGGCAAGCTTTGCCACTGCAGTTCTGCAGGGCCTCATAGCTGCTCCTAATGCTGTTTAGCTCCAGCCCCCCCAACCATAGCTTTGGGACTCAACCCAAATGTAATGACTGCAGCAGTGAAACACGAAGAACATAGTACAGCTGTGTACACTTACCATAAATGTAGATGTTCGAGTGTATTCACTGTTGCAGTCCAGGTTACCCACCCGCCATCCCCCTTATTTTTGCTGGAACTTATCTTTATTTCTATAATCTATATAACTTAGGTGGTGTATTTGCTTATAGATGAAGGTAAAGCTTATTTTTGGTGCATGTATGTTTTATTTACATAATTTTAGCCTACCTTTTTGGGGGCACCTGACATCTGGGGCAAGAAAAACTGAATTAAATGGCGTCGGCTGCATCTTTTATACCCCTGACGACCTGACGTCAAGGAAGAGGTGACAGCAACCGACGTAGACCAAAGACTTTGGAATTCAGGCCGACTGAGGGCAACCTGCCAGCAGGATAACCCAAATGTAATGACTGTAACAGTGAATACACTCGAACATCTACATTTATGGTAAGTGTACACAACTGTACTTTCCGCAGACTACTTCATCTTTCACCCCAGATCTCTCTCGTGTCTCACCTAGGCAGCCACTATGGACGGGGGTTAGCCACATCCTCTACAGCTGTTGGGGTCCCCGTTGTGGTAAAGAGAGAGAGACTGTTGTCATTCCTGGGAGGGGGAACAGAGAACACTTCCCTGTTTTGTCAGAATGTTGTGCCCATGCCTGAGGAAGCTGTAGCTGCCGTTAAAAACAATGCTGGCCCAATTTATTTTCTGTCAGAAAGAAACAGAAAACTAAACATGTATCTACTTCTACTACTCAAATTTCTTTGTACAAGAGTAGTTTACTGAGTCTCGCTCAGGTTTTTATTCAGGCTGTTGATACTCCTTGTAAGATAGTTTCTGGTAAAATAAAGAATGATAACTGTTCCTGAAGAGAATCAAGATTCTGAATCTGGACTGGAAGGTGAAGGACAGATACAGTTTGCTCCTCTCGCTTAGATTCAGAGGAGAGCTCAGTTTCTGATTGTCCATGTATGGGTTCTTCTTTCTCTGAGAGTATTTCCAGAATGTGCTAGTGTTTTGTGTGGGAAAAAATGAAGGTTTCTCAGTCCCTCAGAAAATACTATGAGTTATTACAGAAGTAGTTTCCAGAACTTTCACCCATTCCTCCAGTTATGTCAGCTTTGGAGGTTGTTTGTGTCACTGTCCTGAATTTTCCTGATAGTCAGCCAATTGCCCCTAAAAAGGCAAGTAGAATGTGTAAAATTCATGGTCTTTTAAGGTTTTGTATACTCTTCCCAAACCTCACCCAGCAGCTATAGCTTGGGTTAATCCTACTGCTGCTAAACATTTCGTTAATTCCAGTCCTAGACTTTCTGACAAGGATGGGAAGATTATTTATAAGTATGGAAAAAAAATGTATGCTTCTGCAACTTTGATTTTCAGAATTTTGAATTGTCAGGCTCATATGTTAAACGTTTATTCTGACTAGTTGTGAAAGCATGGGTAATGTGTTATCTGTAGTTTCTTCTTGTGAGGAAAAATCTGTTCTAAATAATTTAGTATCTTCAGTTGTACAAGTCACTGGGCAGCCACGGTGGTGCAACGGTTAGCGTTGCCACCTTACAGCAAGAGGTTCTCCGGTTCGATTCTCGGCTGGGGTGCCTTCTGTGCGGAGTCTGCATGTCCTCCCTGTGGTCGCATGGGTTTTCTCCGGGTACTCCGGTGTTCTCCCACATCCAAAAGACATGCAGTAGGTGGATTGGACAGTCCAAATTGGCCCTAGGTGTGTGTGTGTGTGTGCATGTGTGTGCCTTCTGTGGAAGGTTGGGCGCCAGGCTGGCAACTCAACACTGTAAAACTCCACTGCCAATCATGAGCAGACAGATGATCTGCTGTGGCGACCCCTAACCGAGAAAAAGCCGAAAGAAGAAGAAGTTGTACAAGTCGCTACTCATTATTTACAGTGTGTTTATGACTCTTTTCATCCTTCTTCCAGGGCTGTTGCCCCTGGTACTGTTTTGAGGATATTTGTCTGGCTTTGTTCTCGGAACCTCCCAGGTGATGTGAAAAATGAAATTTTAAATTCTCCTTTGGGTAGAAATTCAGTTTCTTGTTCCTCTGTTGCAGAGGTGATCAAAAAGTGTCACAAAAGGGGTAGGTTGATAAGAGAATTTGTGAGCTTTTTCAATCCTCCTTTTCTAAATTTTTCAAGGGATTCTCTAACCCCTCCTCCATTTCTGGCAAAAAATAAACTATCTCAAAAATGAAGATTAACATGCATTTAGGAACAAATGTCAAGTGGTTTCAGAAAGAATTTAGGGAACCCCCAAAACCCAAGGACAGGTGAACAAGTTAGAATGACTGTTCAAGTGACCTTGCCACCCATTCCTACCCTGTCAACCCCCTATCCCTTCCAGAAAGTCTGAATCTCCACTTTTCTTCCCTTTGGAAAGTGGTAGATTCAGATAAGTGGGTTCTAAAGATCATTCAGTCAAGGTTACAGATAGCAGTGGGAGGAAGTTCCTCCTTTCCAGGGGTAATTCCTCATCCACCAGACCAAAATCTTGTTTCCATCTGCTATTCATCACATGGTGTTCTAGTGAGTGAAAGAACCAGTTCCTCCTTCCCAGGTGTGGAAAGGTTTTTATTCAAGGATGTTTTTTTTTGTGCCAAAGAAAGAAAATGATTGGAGAACAGTTCTGGATCTTTCTTTCCTGAACCTGTTTGTGATAGTGCCTCAGTTCAAAAATGCTGTCACATTACAACCTGTTTCTTCTACTTCCTCATTCAAGTTTCCTGTAACAGTAGATTTAAAAGATGGTTATCACATTCCTATTTATCCAGAGATTGTAGGAGTTTCAGTTTGGTGTGTCTGGATGACATTATCAAGGTCTCTGCCTTAAGCTTTGGACTATCCCCTCCACCAAAAATGTTCACAAAGTGTCTAGATCCAGTCATAGCTTATTGTAGGCTACAGGGTTTCCACGTTTTCCATATTTAGATGACTTGCTTATTTTTGCAATCTTTTTCAAAGTATCAGCTATCTTTCCCTTGAATGAGACTTCTCTTACACAACCTGGGGATTCCAAGATAACATTCAAAAGTTTTTTTTGACTTCTTCACACAGGATTATTATGTTCCTGGGTGTCAACTAGGCACCTCAGTACAAAGAGCTTTTTTACCACAGGAAAAAACTAGATTTATAGCTTGAACCTTTTCTAACACTTTCCACTCAGACTTCAGTCTTACAAGGGGGTACCTCAGGATTTTGAGTCCCATGGCATCTGTGATTCTCCACATTAGAAAAATACAATGGTATCTGAAGTCACTTAGTTCCCAGCAGCAACATCCTTTCTGTTTTCAAATCCCAGTGCTGGAGTTTGTCGGAAGAGAAGTCATTTGGTGGAAATAGCAAATATCCCTAAATCTGGGTCTTTTCTTCTCTTTCCCTTTTCCAAAGTGTCAGTTACCACAGACGCCTTAGACTTTGCTAGGGGACTATTTTCAGGAGAGATAAAGTGCATGGTGTGTGGGAATCCAGGGACATACGTAAGCACATAAATATAAAAAGAGTTACCCTGATGAAGACACTCAACTCTCTGAATCATCTTTGGTCTTGGGACCTCTTCAAGTTGTTGCAAACAAAGCAACAGTCGTGGTAAATCAACACACAAGGGGGAACTAGGTTGCACCTCCTTTGCAGACTAGTCATATTAGCTTGGGATATAGCCTTACAGCACAGTCGCTCTTTACAGGTATCCTACATTCTGTTAGAGCAAACTTATGTGGCAGATAAAGTGAGCAGGACAAGGGCAAGTCCTTACAAATGAAAACCAGATCAGAGGGTCTTCCAGTATTTGATCCATCTGTGGGGACTTCCTCAAGCAGTCTTGTTTGCCTCCTCACTGAAAAATTAGCTGGCAAGATTCTGCTCCAGGACTCCTTGCAGCAAGTACTAATGGAAACAAGAAAGCCTGCTGCTAGAAAATCGTATATTAGCAAATGGAGAAAGTTTTCTAGTTGATACCAACACCCATTCAGAACTTAGTGTTCACTGGCTTGATAGTATTTGAGTCTGTTACTTTCATGTGGCCTTGCTTCTGTCAAGGTTCATTTCTCTGCTGCTTCAGCATGTCTGCCCATGGATCCTCCTCTTCCAGTGCATTCTCATGTCAAAATGTTATTGAAGGGGATTGGGAGGGTGGTGTAATGGTGAAGGTAGTTGTAATGGTTAAGATGTTTACCTAACAGACACAAGTTGCAGGGTTTGATTCTCACATGGGGTAATTGGGTAGGCTTAAAATGGCCCACAAAGACAGTTAGCTTAGTACTAATTGATGTTGCATAAGAGGCCTCCAAAAAATGGTAACCCCTCTTTGGAATCTTAATTTTGTGTCAGAGAAGCTGACACTTGTTCTGCTTGAACCAACTAACTTGATTTACTTTAGGTTCTTAACACGTAGAGCAGTTTTACTGATTGCTCTGTCTTCTGCAAGATCTGAATTACAAGGCCTTATGGTGAGTCAATCCTGTATAATTTTCCACAGAGACAGTGTTTCTTTGAGAACTAATCGATGTTCTTTGTGTTTCACTGTTGCAGTCATTACATTTGGGTAATCTGCTGGCAGGTTGCCCTCAGTCGGCCTGAATAACAGTCTTGGGTCCTGCGTCGGTTGTTGTCTTCTCTTCCATGACGTCAGGTCGTCAGGGGTATAAAACATGCAGCTGACACCATTTTAATCAGTTTTTCTTGCCGCGCAGTGCCCGAAGCAGAAGCAGTTCGCAAGTGCTGGTCGGCCAACACCTGAAATTTTCGTTTTTGAGTTTCAGAACCGAAGTCTTCAAACTAAAGCTAAGTACCCCATTGGGGTAACTTTTTCTTGCTCCTTACCGATGTCAGTAAAAGTTAATAATTACATTACTTGTGGGAAGCAAATACTTCATAAGGATTTTCATTTGTACTGTATTCCTTGCCTCGGCCCTGATCACAACGTGCCTTGCTGTCGGTTTTGTGCTAAATTTAACCAACACACTATTAAGCGTCTGTATATTTTTGCTTCTAAATATTTTGGTTCAACATTTAACTACCCTGAAATGTCGTCGGTTAGCAATCCGACTACCGGAGTTCACAAAAAATGCAAGGAAAAAGACAGAGACAGACCGTCGATGTCCAAAACCGATGAAGCTTCTCCTAAGCCAGTCGCCGGTTTGCCGCTACTCAGTGAGGCGCTTTCGCAGACCCTGATATCTGCTACTTTTGAGTCGCAGGCCTCTACCGAGACTCATTCGGAGTCTGGTATGCCACGAGATTCGCAAAGTATTGAACCCACGGATGTCTCTCCCTTGGATGGGTCCGGAGCCGCTGAACAGGCACCGGCTTCTGAGGATGTTTTCAGGCCTCAACATTTGTATATTTAACCGACGACATCAGCAAAAACAAGGTCAAAAACAACTTCTGTGTCTAAAAAACTGATGCATGAGCCACGTGCTCAGGCCCCTATACCTAAAAAACAAACGATTAAAATGGCTGAGGATTTAATTACCTTGATCAGGGGTTCACAACCCCCCCCCCCCCTCCCGCTAAGAGGCCTAGGCAAGGCACTGATTATGAATCTTCAGATCAGGTTTCCATTTCTTCTGATTCCTCTTCTGATTTTCTGTTCCACCTTATGAGGATTCTGATGCAGAGGAATCCATCCCATCTGCATCTCCTCCTGAGGATTACTCTTTTGGAGAGACTTTGCTTACTTTAAGGGAACATTTTCACTGGGAGAGTCGGGACTTCTCTGAATCAAAAAAGAGGCTTAGGGATTTCCTTCATCTTCCTCAGCATAGGCCTTTGGCAATACCTCCTGTATTAGACATTGTTGATGATGTGTTTGCGGAATCAAGCATGGCTCCTGATTCCCTGCCTCCGGCTCCTAGTAAGCCAGACAGATATTACAAATTTCTTTTCAAAAATCCTGCTGCTGATCCTGAGATTATTTCTCAGGGTCCCAAGGGTGTTGAGGCTTCTACAGCCAAAAATCCTACCCCTTCTGATAGAGATTCCAGGGCGCTGGATAGATTGGGTAAGAAGATTTATACATCTGCTTAAATATCAACAGCATGTTATGGGCTTACTGAAACAGAAAATTATGTTGATTTCTGATTGTGTGAAAAATAGAGTTACAGGATTTATTGCATTCAGCAGAACAGGTTGGAAAGCATAATTTGCAATGTGGTTTTGATTCCTTGGAGGCCTCTTGCAGGGCCACCGTAACTGGATCTGTCATAAGAAGGCATGCCTAGCTCAAGGAGCAAAATCTGCCTGATCATGTTAAAGCTAAATTGTTGGATGCCCCTTTACAGCATGATAGTCTGTTTGGTAATAAGGCAGAAGAGGTTTTAAAGAAAATGGAAGACAAAGCTAAATCTACGCAAACTGTAAAATATTTCTTGCAAGTGCAGCCACCCAGGTTCAGTAGGCACTGGCCTACTATTGGTCCTTTCCTGTGTCCAACAGAGCCATTCAGGCAAACCCAGGCACTCAAAAGGCTCCAGATATCAATCACAGGGATCTTACAGGTCAAAGCAGTAGGGTGCCTCCACCACCAAATCTGGAGGTAACAAAGTACAACCCTACAGTAAGCGGTCTCAATGACTTTCCTCTACCATCTCCAAGCACTTACCTTTTGGCAGCCCCCTTGGGGGGCAAATTAGCACTTCATGCTCAAAATTGGTGGTTAATTACCCAGGACAAGTGGGTATTAAACATAGTATCCCAGGGGTACAAATTTCATTTCCATACTTTGCCAATTCCAAACGGATGGCCAGATCTACCACAAAAACAGTGGGCAGAGGCACAGAAACAAGTCATGTCCCTCATGGATATGGGGGCTATTCAACCGGTACCAGAAAAGGAAAAAGGGCAAGATTTTTATTCAAGACTTTTCCTGGTACCCAGAAAAGACAAATCATGGCGTCCAATACTGGACTTACCGATTCTGAACACGTTCCTGGATATTCCAAAATTCAAAATGCTGACTTTACACCAGCTACTGCCTATGCTAGGCAAGAATGGCCTGGTTGGTAACTCTAGACTTAAAAGGAGCATACCTGCATATCCCAATAAGGGCATCTTGCAGAAGAGATACCTCCGCTTCAAAGCAGGCTTTTTGCATTACCAATTCTCTGCACTGCCCTTTGGCTTATCTAGTGCGCCCAGGGTCTTTACAAAGTGCCTGGCACCAGTAATTGCATTCTGCAGACAAAGAAACATTCAAATTTATCCTTATCTGGACGATTGTCTCATTCAGGCAGAGGACAAGGACACTCTTCTTCAACGTCTGGCATTTGTAAAAAGGCTTCTAACATGCCTAGGGTACACCATAAACAAAAAGAAATCACAACTGGTACCCTCTCAAATAATTACATTCCTGGGTGCAAGCTTGAATACAACTGCCCAGATGGGCTTACCTCATGCCAGACAAACAAATGCAATTGACAATATACTTCAAACAAATGGCAGCAAAAACCCAGTTTTGTGCAAGACAAATTCTGCAGGCTTTGGGGTTCATGGCATCCTGTATTCTACTGATTCGATATGTGAGACTGCATATGAGGAAACTTCAGTGGTACCTAAAAAGCTTATGGAGTCAATATTGTCACAGCCTGGAAACAATGATTCCTCTCATTCCCTGCCTACAACAGGAGTTTCTTTGATGGGCAGAGACATGTCACCAAAACAAGGGACTGTCATTCACTCTACCCCCTGCCACCCAAACCCTAACTACAGACGCATCAGACTATGCTTGGGGGGCCCACCTGGCAGGGAGATGCATTCAGGGCAAATGGAGCCCAAACCAAATGCATCTTCATATAAACTAGAAAGAAATGCTAGCTGTTCAGAATGTTCTGACAGCCTTCAAGGACTTACTTCATCCAGGACAACTATTGATAAAGACGGACAATACCACAGTTATGTGGTACATAAACAAGCAGGGGGGTACCCATTCCTACCCCCTTTGCAGACTAGCCATGGCCTTGTGGAACACAGCATTGACTTGCCAAATGCATCTTCAAGCTCAGTTCCTGCCAGGAAAGCAAAATACTCTGGCAGGTGACCTAAGCATAAATCTTATGGACCCACACGAATGGAAACTGGATCCACAAATCTTCAGCATGTTAACACAGAAATGGGGAAGCCCAGACATAGATCTATTTGCCTTCCCCCAAAACTGTCAGTTGGACAAATTCTGCACAAGAACTCATCACAAAAAAGCATGGAAAGTGGATGCTCTATCCTTCAGCTGGAAAAACCTATCAGTCTATGCCTTTCCCCCTCTGCCTTTACTCTCCAAGGTCTTACTAAAAGTCAGACAGGAAAAAACAAAAATGATTCTAATTGCTCCGGACTGGCCTCACCAACACTGGTGCCCGCTTGTAAGGAATATGTCACACCTTCTTCCATGGTACTTGCCTCAAACACCTCGCCTATTGTCTCAGCAGAACTATCAAATTCTGCACACTCATTTCCAAACTCTGAATCTTGCATGGCTAGTCAACTAAGTATTCAAGTCACACCTCTCAGTAAACCTGTGATGGATGTCATTTTGGAAGCCAGAAGGCTTAGTACTAGAAAATCTTATGCTGATAAATGGAAGAGATTCTTTGCTTGGAACCAAGCACAAGGAATAGACACAGCAAAGCCCAGTATTCCTCAGATTTTACAATACTTAACTGAGATGCTTGACAAGGGCCTATCTTTTTCTTCAATAAAAATCCATGCCTGTGCCATCTCGGCTTATTACAACACAGAGCCTCCCCTCTTTTCTCATCCACTACTAAAACAGTATCTCAGAGGGGCCAAAAATTTAAGGCCTCCCAGGAGAGTGCCAAGTCCTGCATGGGACCTCAATTTTGTGCTGGAAAAACTCACCCTGCCTCCTTTTGAACCAGCAGCTGCTGCGAATATAAAATGTCATTTTTGGAAGGCAGCTTTTCTTTTGGCAATCACTTCAGCTAGAAGGGTTTCAGAACTACAGGCTCTCATGGCAGTGGAGCCTTTGATTATTTTTTACCCGGACAGGGTGGCCCGCAGGACCAATCCTTCTTTTATGCCTAAGGTGGTATCCAGTGTGGCTCTTAACCAGACCATTCACCTGCCAACTTTTTCCCCAAATCCGTAGAACAAGGGGGAGCAGATTCTGCATTCATTGGATGTACACAGACAACTAAGATTCTACTTAAACAGGACAAAATCTCTAAGAAAGTCTGAGCAACTACTGGTAGCATTTGCTGCAGGATCAGAGGGGAAGGCGATATCAAAGCAGACTATTTCTAAATTGATAAGCCATTGCATTCGTTTCTGCTGCTTGCACCATGGTAAACCTGTGCCCAAGGGAATCTGATCCCATTCTACCAGAGCTGCCTCTACTTCAGCAGCTTTTCTCAGAGGGGTACCTATCAGAGACATTCTAGAAGCTGCTACTTGGAGCTCAGTTCATACGTTCACAAAACATTATCATTTACCTCTCTTCTCTAAATCCCAGGCAGGCTTTGCCACTGCAGTCCTGCAGGGCCTTATAGCTGCTCTTAATGCTGTTTAGTTCCATCCTCCCATCCATAGCTTTGGGATTCTACCCAAATGTAATGACTGCAACAGTGAAACACGAAGAACATAGTACAGTTGTGTACACTTACCATAAATGTAGATGTTCGAGTGTATTCACTGTTGCAGTCCGGATTACCCACCCGCCCATCCCCCTTTCTATACCTTTTCTTCGTTCACTATACTCAAAAGCCTTTGTGGTGCATTTGCTTTTAGTTGAAGGTAAATTTTATGTTTTCTAAAGTGCATTGATATATTTACAGTTTTATATATATATATATATATATATATAGATATATATATGGATCCCTATCACATGGTCGACAGGCCATATGATCGACTTTCATTTGGTCGACAGTTCATTTGGTCGACAAGCAGTTTTATGTGGGAGGCTTTGCCCCCCACACCCCCCAATGTGGGGGGCTGTGCACCCCAAACCCCACCTAACTATATATATATATATATCAACTCCAGGGTTGCACAACATTGGGGAGGGGGGCAAATCTGCCTGTCGACCAAATGAAAGTCGATCAAATGGCTTGTCGATCATCTCAGGTAGACCCATATATATATATATATATATATATATATATATATATATATATATATATATATATATACATACACTCCCCATTTGGGGGGGGCACCTGCCATCTGGGGCAAGAAAAACTGATTAAAATGGCGTTGGCTGCATGTTTTATACCCCCTGATGACCTGACGTCATGGAAGAGGAGACAGCAACCGACGCAGGACCCAAGACTTTGTTATTCAGGCCGACTGAGGGCAACCTGCCAGCAGATTACCCAAATGTAATGACTGCAACAGTGAATACACTCAAACGTCTACATTTATGGTAAGTGTACACAACTGTACTTTCCTTTATGCATGAAGTGGCATCCAAGTTTACTTGAAGCCAAAGTAGCCATCTCCCAGTTTTTTTTTCTCAACCTAAAATTAAGGGAGAAAGGGTACTCCATACCTTGGATGTTCACAGACAACTCAGATACTGTCTTGACAGAACTAAATATTTCAAATCCTCAGATCAATTGTTCATTTCTTGTGAAGGTAAGAAGGGACAACCTGTGTCAAAATAGACAATGGTTGTCTAGGCACCTTTTGTTATACTCACCACAACAAATTTATTGCGAACAGAGTTAAGGCCCACTCTGCCAGGGCCTTGGCTTCATCTGTGGCTTTTTGGAAAAGGTTGGATTGTAGAAGTGTTCTAGAAATAGCAGCTTGGTCCTCTCTCCATTTGTTAACAAGGCATTACAACCTTGACTCATTCTCAAAGTCCAGATCAGGCTTTGCTAGGAGCTTAAGTACCCTTCTTCCAGCTCACAAATGTAGTAGGCTAAGGTAAATCTACTTATATAGCTAAGGCTACTGCAACAGTGATCAGTATGATGAACATAGTACAGCTGTGTAAGTAAACTTACTATAACAGTAGATGTTTGAATGATCACTTTAGCAGTAGCCTGTCTCAACCTTTATCCCCTTTATTTTTTGGTGTGCTGTTTATGCTAGCTTGTGGACATTTATTTTTTGTTGTTCATAGCATTGTCCTTTCAGGACTCAGCCTCTCTATTGGCATGAAAGCTCTGAAGAGCTTGGCACTCAAACCTGTCTTTTAGTCAGTTCAAGCTGACTTGACAGTTGGGGCTCACAGAAAGTACTCTTTAGCTTTGGAAACTGGCCAGCTGTCACATCCTATTCAGGATACAACCCATATAGCTGAGGCTACTGCAGCAGTGATCATTCAAACATCTACTGTTATGGTAAGTTTACCTACACAACTGTGTATTCTGTGACTTGCATAACTTTTCACATTTGTGCTGTTTTATTTGTTCTGTGTAACTGATATTGTTTGTCTGATATTCAGCACTTATCTTGGAGGAGATAGCAATTGACTGTCACAACAAAGAAACTGAACAGAAACTGCTTCAAGAAGCCCACGATTTGCATCTTTCCTCTTTGCAGTTAGCAAAGAAAGCCTTTGGTGAGTTTAATGTACAAACAGCAAAGCACTATGGAAACCTTGGAAGACTGTATCAATCCATGAGAAAATTTAAGGTAAGCCTGCTTTTCCCTGTAGTGTGTGTGTATATTTTTATAAATGTAGAAATACCTATGCAAAAAAAATTGTAGTTTGTGATGATAAACACAAAGGGTCTTTGTTGCATTGTCAGTGGTGTTTAGTTTGTTTTTTCATTTTAGTAATTTGGTAAGTAGGTCTGGAGTGATTTTTCTGGACAGCACTTCTAGCATTGATCCAAGGAAGATTTTAGAGTGAACACAAAAGAAGTAAAAATGTTAATATGGTGTAAGAATGTGACAACTGTACAATAGTTTTAAAAATAAAAATGGGTGTATTCTATTATTCAGAGCAGTAAATAGTGTGCATTGGAAATGAAAATGGGTACCTGTCAAGCAGAGGTATGACCTGCTACTTTGGGTCTCAACTTTCCGAAGCACTAGATGACCAATCAGTCTCCTTTAGCCTCAAAGCTCCTAAGCAAAAAGCTTATTGTAGTCTGCTACTAATGCTATAATTAACAAATCTGTTGACATATATTAGTCTGGCATTTGATGTTTGATGTACATTTTTTTCTTTGTCCAAGAGAAAATATATTAAAAAATACTTCTTTCAGAATTTCTCATAGGTTTGTTTTAAAACAGTTTACAACTATGTTCCAAAACAAAAACAATTATGTAAGTTTTGTCTCGGACAAAATTTTGAAATTCTAAAGACAGCAAATTTAACTGTGGGGGTATTTAGGAAGAGTCATAAAGTGACCATGATACACTGAATAGTCTGGTGAAGATATGGATAAATAATCTCATCAGTCCGGAATACACTAAGTACGAACATAGTGTGGTCCTATCAGGAGTAGTACTACATAATGAAGATGTAGAGTTGTGAAAATGGGACTCCATGTGCAACTGTGTGTGATCTTATGATCTGTGGACAGTGACATGCATGTAACCTGCCTGACCTTATACAGGTTCATGCAGCCATCAAAGGCGCACATAGCTGCTATATAAGGACAGCTTGGGAGTGCATACAAAGGATACACAGCAATTTGCCAACTGGGTTTATTATACATATGAAAGAGGGATTATTTTAAGGCCAACAGGTTTTTCATTTGTTATAAAGGTGTCCTGACTGAAGTTATTGTTGGGTTTTCCACCACTGATGTCTGGCCAGGATAACAAAGACTACATTTTTTCTGGAAGCATATGTCTTATCTATGACCTCAACTCACAAGTGTAAGAGTATTTAAGAAGATGGCAGAGCATAATTCCTTGGACTGTTCTACCAGCCCGAATGCAGATATTCTTCATGTTTCACTGTTGCAGTCATCACATTTGGGTTATCCCTGCCAGGGTAGCCCTCTTCCAGCCTGAATACCAGAGGCTTAGTATTTATACGTCTATTGCTGTCGCTTTAGGACTGACATCAGGACGTCAGTAGTATAAAGTAAAGCAGCCGACGCCATTACATCAGTCTTTCTTGCCAAGGAGCCAGAAGCAGAAGCAGTTCACACGAGTGCCGGTTGGCCGCTACCTGAGTTTCATCATCTGAATTGAAGCTGAAGTCTTTTAAAGCTAAGTAACCCATTGGGGATGCTTTTTTCTTGCTCTAACCGATGTCAGAAAAAGTTAACAATTATCTTGCCTTTGGAAAGCAAATACCACACCGAGACTTTAATTCTTACTGCATCACTTGCTTAGGCCCAGACCACGACTTCCTTCGCTGTCGCTTCTGTGCTGTGTTCAACGCTAGAACTATATGTTATCGGCCCGTTATTGTAGCTAGATATTTTTGCTGTCAGTCCTCGAATTCCGATACGGCTTCGGTAAGCCATCTGACAGCAGATCTTCCAAACAAACATAAGGATAAAGACAGACCGCACAGGTCCAAACCTACCAACGATGCTTCCGTTAAGCTAGTCGTCAGTTCTCCAGTCCTCAGTGAAGCGCTTTCGCAGCCCCTGATGCCCACTTCTGTGGATTCGCGTTATGTTACCAAGACCCTTTCGGAGTCTGGTATGCCGCAAAACTCTTCTTCGACTAAGGAACCAGTGGTTGTCTCTACCCTGGATGGGTCCAGAGCCACTGAGCAGGTACCAGCTTCCGAGGAAGTACTTCACGCTACCGATTCTCGACACAAACTGACAACTTCTTTTGCGTCTACCATTCTTTTGAAAACTACCAAGTTTCTAAGGCCCGGAATACGAACCACGCCCACGAAATCGATGACCCAGTCTCTCACACCTGCTTCCTTGCCTCAGCCTCAAATGCTTAAAATGGAAGAAGACCATATAATGCTGATCAGGGGAAGCCAAGCTACCCCTTCCAAAAGAAAAAGAGATCTGTCCCCAGTAGTTATGTCTGAACAGGAGTCTGATGACTCGGATGCATCTGAATATGAAGACATGTAATCCCTCTTTGCTTATGAGGATTCTGATGCAGAGGAATCTATTCCTTCAGCCTTTCCACCCGAGGATTTTTCCTTTGGGGAAACCCTTTATACTTTAAGGGAGCATTTCCAATGGGAATGTCAGGACTACCCTCAGTCTCAAAAGAGACTCAGAATTCTTAGATGTTCATCGTGTTTCACTGTTGCAGTCATCACTGTAGGGTTCTTCCTGCCGGCAGGCAGTCCTCAGTCAGCCAGAATCCCAAAGTCTGGGTCTGGCTTTGGCTGTTCAGTCATGCTCCCTGACGTCAGAGCGCCAGGAGTACAAAGCTGCCAGCCAACGCCATGTTACCCAGTCTTTCTTGCCGTGCAGTGAAAGCAGTTCGCAAGTGCCGGTTAGCTGACTCCTGATATTTTTTCGTGCTTCAGTCTGAAGACTTACTTCTTCTTCTCAAAGCTAAGTACCCCGTTGGGGAAACTTTTTTCTTGCTCCAGTCCGATGTCAGAAAAAGTTAATTGCATTTCTTGTGGGAAGCAAATACCTCATAAGGATTTCCATTCTTACTGTATTCCTTGTTTAGGCCCTGACCACGACGTAGCTAGTTGTCGGTTTTGTGCTAGATTTAACCAACGTACGATTAAGCGGAGGTACGATTTTGCTTTTCACTACTTTGGTAGGCGATTTAATTATAAAATGTCGTCGGACATGCTTCCGACTACCGGAGTTCACAAATGATGCAAGGATAAGGACAGGCCTCCGAGGTCCAAATCAGACGACGTTACACAACCAGAGCCAGCTTCAGGTTCGACCGTCGTCAGTGAGGCGCTTTCGCAGCCCCTGTCATCGGCCATTTCAGAACCGATAGCCGAAACGGACTCCCACGAGGAGCCAACTAGGCCTTTGAGCACTCCAGCTGCAGGACCTTCGGACAATGCTCCCTCGGATGGGTCCAGAGCCGCTGTGCAGGTACCGGCTTCTGAGGGGGTTTTCAGGCCTGCACAGCTTCTGATAAAGGCAAAACCCAGGACAAAGACTCCTTCTAAATCTAAGACACCAGCCCAGGCCTCTTCTGATCCGGGACCCAAATCACAGAAACAGTTACTTAAAATGGCGGAGGACTTGCTAACCATGATTAGGGGTTCACATCCCCCTCCAGACAAAAGGCCAAGGCAAGAGTTGGACTATGATTCTTCTGATCAGGCATCTATTTCTTCAGTGTCTTCCTCTGAACAGGAATATTCTTTCCCTCCTTATGAGGATTCTGATGATGAGGAATCTATTCCATCAGCTTCTCCCCCTGAGGATTTTTCTTTTGGGGAAACTTTACATGACATGAGGGAACATTTTCACTGGGAGGGACAGGAGTACTCGGAATGTAAGAGAAGGCTCAGGGATTTCCTTCTTCTTCCCCAACATAGACCCCTGGCTATTCCTCCTATTTTGGATATTGTGGATGATGCTTTTTCTGAGGCTAATTTAACTCCTGACTCTTTTTCTCCAGCTCCTGCTAAGCCTGACAGATATTACAGGGTCCCTGATTCCCACCAGTTCCTTTACAAAAATCCTACTGCTGATCCAGAAACCATTTCTCAGGGTCCTAAGGGGGTTAAGGCTGCCTCTGCTAAAAATCCTGTTCCGACAGATAAGGATTCCAGAGCTTTGGAGAGATGGGGCAAAAAAGTGTATACTTCTGCTACTTTATCGATTAGGGCTTTAAATTGCCAATTTCATATGCTAAAATATCAGCAGTTTCTACTGTCTGTTATGAAACAAAAGTTAGGCTCCATTTCTGCATGTGCAGATAAGGAATTACATGATTTGATGCATGCTACTGAACAAGTGGGGAAACATGGTTTACACTGTGGTTTTGATGCCTTGGAGGCTTCTTGCAGGGCGACTGCCTCTGGCACAGTCATTAGAAGACATGCTTGGTTAAAGGAACAAAACTTACCTGATCAAGTGAAAGCAAAGTTACTGGATGCTCCTGTTCAGCATAATGTTTTGTTTGGGCCTAAGGCTGAAGAGGTGATAAAGAAAATGGAGGATAAGACAAAATCCATGCAAACGGTTAAGGATTTCTTACAAGTTCAGCCCCCTAAATTTAGCAGAAATTGGCCAACAAAAAATTGGTCTTTTCCCAGCTCAGACAGGTCTCAGAGGGGTAGATATAGGCGCACCAGAGGGAGGCCTCTTACAGACCTAGACAATGGAGTGCTTCCACCCCCAGGGGTGGAGAGGACAGACCTCATTCATTTAGAAAACAGACTCAATGACTCCCCCTGCATGGCTCCAGGACTTTCTCTCCTGGATGCCCCTCTAGGAGGAAAACTCTCTCTTTTTCAACAAAATTGGACTTGCATAACCCAAGACAAGTGGGTTCTGGATGTAGTTTCAAGAGGTTACAAATTCCACTTTCATACCTTGCCAAGACCAAACGGATGGCCAGACCTACCAAAACACCAATGGTCCGAGGCATTAAACCAGGTGGGATCCCTCATGGCTATGAGGGCCATAGAACTGGTTCCACAATCAGAGACGGGCCAGGGCTTTTACTCAAGGCTCTTTCTAGTTCCCAGAAAGCAAAACTCATGGAGACCCATCCTGGATCTGTCAGTCTTAAATACTTTCCTGGAGATACCAACGTTCAAAATGCTTACTCTGCAGCAGCTCCTGCCAATGTTGAGCAAAAATGCATGGATGGTGACATTGGATTTAAAGGGGGCTTACCTTCACATCCCTATCAGACAGGAGTGCAGAAAATACCTCCGGTTCAAGGCTGGCTCGAAACATTACCAATTCTCTGCGCTGCCCTTTGGCTTGTCTACTGCGCCCAGGGTCTTCACCAAGTGCCTGGCACCAGTAGTAGCTTATTGCAGAATCAAGGGTATTCAAATTTACCCTTATCTGGACGACTGCCTTATTCAAGCAGACAGCAAGGATGTTTTACTTCAGCAACTGCTATTTGTTCAAAATCTTCTCAAGTACCTGGGATTCTCTGTAAACATAAAAAAGTCAAATTTGACCCCCACACAACAGATAACTTTTCTGGGTGCTCTTTTAAACACAACAACCCAGATGGCATTCCTGACATCCGAAAAACAACTACAGCTGGCTTCCACTTTCAAAACCTTGGCTTCTATAACTCAGTTAACTGCAAGGAAATTCCTGCAGGCTTTGGGTTACATGGCCTCCTGCATCTTTCTCATACCAAATGCAAGACTCCATATGAGAAAAATACAATGGTACCTGAAAAGTGTATGGTCCCAGCATTGCCACAGTCTTGACACACAGATTGCTGTCTTGCCTTGCCTACAAAAGGAATTCATTGGTGGTCCATGGCATGTCTTCAGAAAAAAGGCAAAGCTTTCAGTCTACCTCCAGCCAGCCAAGTGTTAACCACAGACACCTCGGATTACGCATGGGGAGCCCACTTGCAGGGAAAGGGTCTGCAAGGTTTTTGGACAAAGGATCAGAAGCACCTACATATCAATTTAAAAGAGGTGTTAGCTGTTCAGAATGCCCTCTTGGCATTTCAGGGATCTTCTACAACCAGGACAACTACTGATATGAACAGACAACACCACAATTATGTGGTACATAAACAAGCAGAGGGCCTCACATTCCTACCCCCTTTTCGGACTAGCCATGACTCTATGGAACACAGCACTAGCTTACAAAGTGGATCTATAAGCTCAGTTCCTGCCAGGGAAAAAAAATACTTTGGCAGACAGCCTGAACAGGAACCTGTCAGACCCACACGAGTGGATGCTAGACACCCACTTATTCAAGACGATTACAGAAGCCTGGGACTGCCCGGACATAGATCTATTTGCGTCCCCCCTCAACCACCAGTTACAGATTTTTTGCACAAGGACTTTTCACAGGCTAGCATGGAAAGTGGATGCACTATCATTCAATTGGAAAAACCTCAAGGGGTATGCCTTTCCACCATTACCTCTTCTACCACGGGTGTTATTAAAGATCAAACAGGACAAGCCCAAGATGATTCAACTGGCCCCAAATTGGCCTTGTCAATTCTGGTACTCAACACTGAAGAATCTGTCTCAGGAACCACCTTGGATTTTGCCTCAGATTCCCAATCTATTGTCCCAACACCAGGGCCAGGTTCTGCACTGTCATGTCAAAACTCTCAGCCTGGCAAATTCAGGATCTATGATTAATCCGCCCCTTCCCAAAAAGTTCATGGATGTTATCTTAGAAGCCAGACGGCCTAGCACTAGAAAATCTTATGCAGGCAAATGGAATAGATTTTGCACCTGGATGCATGCTCAGGGTTCGGATCCTCTCATTCCTAATATCCCTCTGATTTTGCTTTACCTAACAGACATGCTACATAAGGGTTTACCCTTCTCCTCCATAAAAATTCATGCCTCGGCTATCTCTCCACATTACAATACAGACCCTCCACTCTTTTCACATCCACTTCTGAAACAGTATCTATGAGGAGCAAAGAATGTAAGGCCCCGTAGGACACCACCCATACCTGCCTGGGACCTCAGCTATGTTCTGGAAAAACTCACTCTGCCTCCTTTTGAGCCTGCTGCCACAACTGATATTAAGTATTTATCATGGAAGACAGCTATACTACTGGCTTTGACTTCAGCCAGGAGAGTCTCGGAGTTACAAGCACTCATGATTGTGTAACCTTACCTTATTTTTCACCAAGATAGGGTGTCTTTAAGAACTAATTCTACTGTCATGCCTAAAGTGGTTTCCAAAGTGGCTTTAAATCAAACTATTCACCTGCCAACTTTTTTCACTAATCCACAAAATAAGGGGGAAAGGATCTTGCATTCCTTGGATGTACACAGACAACTTCATTTTTACCTGGACAGAACCAAGGATATCAGGAAAACAGAGAAACTGTTTGTTTCTTATGCAACAAACTCCCAAGGAAAAGCCATTTCAAAACAGACCATTTCTAAACGGATTGTGCATGGAATCAGATTCTGTTACTCTCATCATGGAAAGCAAATCCCAGGAAAAATTAGGACTCACTCTACCAGAGCTGCTGCTACTTCAGCTGCCTTTCTCAGTGGAGTACCTACCAAAGATATTTTGGAGGCTGCAACTTGGAGTTCAGTGCATACCTTCTCTAAGCACTATAATCTTCCTCTTTACTCTAAGTCTAGAGCTGGCTTTGCTTCTGCAGTCTTGCAGGGCCTTCTAGCCGCTCCTTCTTCTCTATAACCACCACCCCTTATCTCAGCTTTGGGATTCAACCCTACAGTGATGACTGCAACAGTGAAACATGATGAACATAGTACAGTTGTGTACACTTACCATAAATGTAGATGTTCGAGTGTCTTCACTGTTGCAGTCTGGGTTACCCTCCCTCCTGTCCCCTCTTATACTTTCACTAGTGTGCTTACCTACTTCACCTTTCTTCTGAGGTGTATTTGCTACAGGCTATGGGGTTTGTGGTATGTTATTTTTTGGTTTTCACTGTTGGCCTTCATTTTTAGGCACCTGACATCTGGGGCAAGAAAAACTGGAGAATATGGCGTCGGCTGGTAGCTTTGTACTCCTGGCGCTCTGACGTCAGGGAGCATGACTGAACAGCCGACGCCGGACCCAGACTTTGGGATTCTGGCCGACCGAGGTCTGCCTGCCGGCAGGAAGAACCCTACAGTGATGACTGCAACAGTGAAGACACATGAACATCTACATTTATGGTAAGTGTACACAACTGTATTATCTTCCACAGCACAGACCCCTGGCCATTCCTCCTGTCCTGGATGTTGTGGATGATGTTTTCTTGGAATCTAGTTTTACACCTGACACCCTCCCTCCTACTCCCAGAAAACCTGACAGGTACTACAGAGTCTCTGACTCAAACAAATGTCTTTTGAAAAATCCTACTGCTGACCCTGAGGTTATTTCTCAACGACCTAAAGGAATTAAAGCAACTTCTGCTAAGAATCCCACCCCCTCAGATAGGGATTCCCAAGCACTAGACAGATGGGGTAAAAAAGTATACACTTCAGCTACTCTTGCTATCAGAGCACTACATTGTCAGTTCCGTATGCTAAAATTTCAGCAACATACCATGGAACTCCTCAAGCAAAAAATGTCATCCTTCCTGCTTGTGCAGAAAATAGTGTTATAAGAGTTAATGCACTCTGCAAGTCAAGTAACTAAGCACACCTTACACTGTGGTTTTGACGCCCTAGAAGCTTCTTGCAGGGCAGCAGTCACCGGTCCTGTCCTTAGAAGGCATACTTGGCTTAAGGAACAGCCCTTGCCAGACGATGTCAAATCTAAATTATTGGATGTACCCTTGCACAAAGACAATTTATTTGGCACCAAGGCAGAGGAGGGCTTAAAAAAGATGGAAGAAAAAGCTAAATCTATGCAGACAGTTAAGGATTTCCTACAGGTATAGCTACGCAGGTTCAGTAGGCATTGCCCCTCTAAGCACTGGTTCTTTCCTGCCCCCTCCAGGTCAGTTCAGCCCACACCCCGGGGAAGCAGACCCCCCAGACAGCAGCCACAGGGAATGCAGAGATCAAAGCAATGGAGTTCCTCCACTTCAAACCAGGGAGTGCAAAGCCACTCCCTCATGGTAAGAACTCACAGTGACTCTTCACTTCCACCCCCTCCCTCTGCCCACCTGCACTTGCATCTGGGAAGAAAACTCTCCTTCCACGCAAGCACCTTGACCACCATTACCAATGACCGCTGAGTCCTCAACATAGTGTCCCAGGGATACAGATTTTCTTTCCACACTCTCCCAGCCCCAAAAGGGTTCCAGGATCTTACTCCAAGCCAGTGGGCAGAGGCGAAAAAGCAAGTCCTTCCCCTGCTCTCTATGAGGGCAATAGAGCACGTTCCTGCAGAACAGATAGGTCAAGGATGTTCATCGTGTTACCCTGCTGCAGTCATCACACTTGGGGTTATCCTGCCGTCAAGCGGTCCTGCAGTCGGCCCGAATTCCAAAGTCTTGGTCCGGCGTCTGTTGCAGTCGCTTCTTCCCTGACGTCAGAGCGCCAGGGGTATATCAGAGGCATCCGATGCCATTTTCTTCAGTCTTTCTTGCCGCGCGGTGCCCGAAGCAGAAGCAGTTCGCAAGTGCCGGTCGACCGACACCTGAGATTTTCGAATCGAGTTTCAGTCCGAAGTCTTCAAAACTAAGTACCCCATTGGGGAACCTTTTCTTGCCTCAGTCCGATGTCAGAAAAAGTTAACAATTGCATTTCTTGTGGGAAGCAAATACCTCATAAGGACTTTCATTCTTTTTGTATACCTTGCCTAGGCCCAGACCACAACGTCACTGGTTGTCGGTTTTGTGCTAGGTTCAAAAAGCGAACTATAAAGTGTCGCTTTGATTTCGCATGACACTACTTCGGTAGAAAATTTAATTGCACTATGCCGTCGGAGCAACTGACTACCGGCATGCATAAAAAACACAAGGATAAGGACAGGCAGCCTAGATCCAAGCCAGACTCCGAGGCCTCTGCTGGCCCGGTCGCCGGTTCTCTGGTTTTCAATGAGGCGCCTACGCAGCCCCTGGCTACTGCTGAATTGGATCCCCAGACCGCATCGGATCCCGCAGCAGAGATTTCTAGACCGACGCAGACATTTTCCTTAGGCCCTATCGGCATTGCAGTAGGGGAAGCCGGTGCTGCAGAAACACCTTCGGTTTCTGAAGGTGTCTTCAGACCGACTACCCTCACCATAAAATCTTATGCTAAGCTTAAGACTCCTCTCAAACCAAAAAAGCCTACACTTCAGTCTCCAGTTCAAGGCCCTATGCCTAAGAAACAGATGCTTAAAATGGCTGAAGATTTGATTTCTTTGATCAGGGGTTCCCAACCCCCCCCCCCCCCAAGACAAAAGGCCTAGACAAGAGGAGGATTATGCCTCCTCTGATCAAGTGTCTTATTTCCTCAGGCTCCTCTGAGGAACAGGATTACTCCTTTCCCCCCTTATGAAGATTCTGATGCTGAAGATTCCATTCCCTTCGCTTCTCCCCCTGAAGGCTATTCCTTTGGGGAAACCTTACACACCATGAGGGAACATTTCCACTGGGAAGGTCAGGACTACTCTGACTCAAAGAAAAGGCTCCGAGAGTTTCTTTTACTCCCCCAGCACAGACCACTTGCTATCCCCCCAGTTTTGGACATAGTGGATGTCTTAGAATCTAGTCTAAATCCAGATTCTCTGCCTCCTGCTCCAGCCAAACCAGATAGATACTGTAGAGTGCCTGACTCACACAAATTCCTTTACAAAAGCCCTGCTGCTGATCCAGAGACAATCACCCAGGGTCCCAAAGGGGCTAAGGCTTCTATGGCTAAAAATCCTGTACCTTCAGAAAGGGACTCCATAGCACTAGATAGGTGGGGGAAGAAGGTTTACACCTCAACTACTCTAGCTATGAGAGCACTAAATTGTCAATTTCACATGCTTAAATACCAGCAATTCCTAATGTCTCAAATAAAACAGAAGATGGGCACGCACCCTCAACAGTCTGAATTCAAGGAAATGCAAGATCTGTTGCATGCAGCTGAACAGGTGGGCAAACATACTTTACAATGTGGTTTTGATGCCTTGGAAGCTTCCTCTGGAGCAGCTGTTACTGGGTCTGTTATATGTAGGCATGCTTGTTAAAGTAGCATTCTCTGCCTGATCATGTTAAAGCAAAGTTACTGGATGCACCCTTACAGCAGGATGTTTTATTTGGGGTTAAAGCAGAGGAGGTTTTAAAGAAGATGGAGGATAAGGCAAAATCTGTGCAGACGGTCAAAGATTTCTTACAGGTACAGCCCCCACGCTTCAGCAGAAATTGGCCAACAAAAAATTGGTCCTTTCCAGCTTCTGACAGACCACAGAGGGGTAAATATAGGCACCCAAGGGGCAGAGGACAAGCACAAATCCCTTACAAACCTCGCCAATGGGGCACTACAACACAGAAGGGAGGAGAAGACAGGTCCCAAACCGCTAGAAGGCAAACACAGTGACTTAAACCTCAAACTACCAAGCAAAACTCTCTTGGCAGCTCCCTTGGGAGGAAAATTAGCACTTTTTGCAGACAACTGGTGCATTGTCACAAAGGACAAATGGGTCCTAGACATTATCTCACACGGACACAGATTCCATTTCCACACCTTGCCAAGGATAAAAGGAATGCCAAACCTGCCACAAAATCAATGGGCAGAGGCACAAAAACAAATTACAGCTCTCATGGACATGAGAGCCATTCAGCTGGTACCTACACAGGAGCAAGGCCAAGGATTTTACTCGAGGCTCTTTCTAGTCCCCAGAAAGGACAATGCTTGGAGACTCATTCTGGACCTTTCAGTTCTAAACACCTTCTTGCAAGTACCCAAATTCAAGATGCTATAACACTACAGCATCTTCTTCCCATGTTGGGCAAGAAAGCTTGGCTAGTAATGTTGGACCTCAAGGAGGGCATACCTGCATGTCCCTATCAGACAAAATTGCAGAAGATACCTCCGTTTCATTGCAGGTTCAACCCATTACCAATTCTCTGCACTGCCCTTTGGCTTATCTACTGCGCCCAGGGTCTTCACAAAATGCCTGGCACCAGCGGTTGCATACTGCAGACAGAGAGGAATTCAAATATACCCATACCTGGACGACTGTCTCATCCAAGCAGAAAGCAAGGACATTCTCTTACAACACCTGGCCTTTGTAAGACATCTTCTAAGTTGCTTAGGGTGCACAGTAAACGATAAGAAATCAAAACTAGCGCCATCACAAAATATGACATTCCTGGGTGCCGGCTTGAAAACAACGGCCCAGATGGCTTATCTGACGCCAGACAAACAACTACAATTAACTCAATACTTCAGAACAATGGCAACAAAGACCCAGCTCCCTGCAAGAAAAATTCTGCAGGCCTAGGGCTTCATGGCATCTTGCATACTACTAATACCATTTGCAAAACTGCATATGAGGAAATTACAATGGTACCTAAAAAGCGTATGGACTCAACACAGCCACAGCTTGGAAACAGTGATAAATCTCATTCCCTGCCTTCAACAGGAGTTTCTATGGTGGTCACAGGCTTGTCACCTCAACAAGGGTCAGCCTTTCACCCTACCCCCGGCCAGGCAAACTATGACAACAGATGCATCGGACTATGCCTGGGGGGGCACACATGGCAGGACGGTGCGTTCAAGGCTTATGGACAGCAGATCAAAGGAATCTGCACATCAATCAAAAAGAAATGCTAGCTGTACAAAATGCTCTGACAGCCTTCAAGGACCTCTTGCATCCAGGGCAGCTTATCATAAGGACAGACAACACCACAGTAATGTGGTACATAAACAAACAAGGGGGTACACACTCCTACCCGCTATGCGGGCAAGCAGTGACCTTGTGGAACACAGCACTGGCTTACCAAGTTCAATTACAAGCTCATTTCCTGCCAGGAAAAAAGAACACATTGGCAGACGACCTAAGCAGAAACATCATGGATCCCCACGAGTGGAAACTGGATCCACAAGTATTCGCAATGATAACTCAAAAATGGGGGCTTCCAGACATAGACATGTTTGCCAGCCCTCAAAACTATCAGCTAACAAAGTTTTGCACAAGGACTTTTCACCATCAAGCTTGGAAAGTGGACACACTCTCATTCAGTTGGAAAATGCTAACAGTATATGCCTTTCCTCCACTACCCCTTTTCACGAAGGTGCTACTGAAAGTCAGGATGGAGAGACCCCGAATGATACTTATTGCCCCAGACTGGCCACGCCAGCACTGGTACCCACTATTAAGGAATATGGCCCAGGGCCCACCATGGATTCTACCACAAATTACTCACCTGCTCACACAGCAAGACAATCAGATTCTGCGCAGCCAGCTCAAGAGCTTAAACTTGGCTGCATGACAAATCACCTAAGCAACCAGCCAGCTCCTCTCTCACAAGCTGTTATGGAAGTTATTCTGAAAGCCAGGAGGCCCAGTACCAAGAAAGCCTACTCAGATAAATGGAAAAGGTTTTGCGCCTGGAACCAGGCTAAAGGCCAAAATACCCGTCAGCATGACATACCTCAGATTCTGCAATATCTAACTGAGATGTTACACAAAGGGCTTTCATTTTCATCTATTAAAATCCACGCCTCAGCCATTTCTGCTCACTACAACATGGATCCTCCCTTATTTTCACATCCACTATTAAGGCAGTTTCTCAGAGGGGCCAAGAACATTAGGCCTCCCAGGAGAGCACCAACACCTGCTTGGGACCTCAACTTTGTTTTGGAAAAACTTACGCTACCTCCTTTTGAGCCAGCTTTCTCAGCTGACTTAAAATTTATGTCATGGAAGACTGCCCTGCTGCTAGCAATCACTTCAGCTAGAAGAGTTTCAGAGCTTCAGGCACTAATGGCAGTAGAGCCTTTCCTCATTTTTCATCAAGACAGAGTTTCTCTATGAACTAACCACTCCTTTATGCCTAAGGTGGTATCCAGTGTGGCTCTAAATCAAACCATCCATTTACCCACCTTCTTTCCAAATCCACAGAACAAAGGAGAAAGACTCCTGCATTCCTTGGATATTCACAGGCAGCTACGTTACTACTTGAATAAAACTGAGGTTTTCAGAAAATCTGACCAGCTTTTTGTATCCTATGCTACAGCATCACAAGGAAAGGCTATCTCAAAACAAACCATTTCCAAATGGATAGGACATTGCCTACGTTTTTGCTACACCCACCATGGAAAACCAGTTCCTGCTTCCATAAGGCCCCACTCTACCAGGGCAGCAGCTACATCTACAGCCTTCCTCAGGGGGGTGCCAACCAAGGATATTCTGGAAGCTGCAACTTGGAGTTCAGTACACACCTTCACCAAACATTACCACTTACCACTTTACTCTAAGACTAGAGCTGGCTTCGCCACTGCAGTTTTGCAGGGCCTTCTAGCCTCCTCTAACCCTGTTTGACTCCACCTCCCATCCTTAGCTTTGGGATTCTACCCAAGTGTGATGACTGCAGCAGGGTAACACGATGAACATAGTACAGTTTTGTACCTACCATAAATGTAGATGTTCGAGTGTATACCCTGCTGCAGTCCAGGTTACCCTCCCTCCATCCCCTCTGAACTAGCTGAACTTATCTCTACCACTCTATTCTATACTACCTCTGTGGTGTATTTGCTTGTGCCTAAGGGTTTTGTTTTATTTTTTCCATATAGCTATATGTATATGTGTGTGCGTGTGTGTGTATATATATATATATATATATATATATATATATATATATATATATATATATATATATTTTTTTTTTTTTTTTTTTTGCCTACCTATTAGGGGCACCTGACATCTGGGGCAAGAAAAACTGAAGAAAATGGTGTCTGATGCCTCTGATATACCCCTGGCGCTCTGACGTTAGGGAAGTAGCGACTGCAACCGACGCGGGACCAAGACTTTGGAATTCGGGCTGACTGCGGGACCGCCTGACGGCAGGATAACCCCAAGTGTGATGACTGCAGCAGGGTATACACTCGAACATCAACATTTATGGTAGGTACAAAACTGGACTTTTCTACTCCAGACTTTTTCTGGTACCCAGAAAAGAGTGCACCTGGTGCCCCATCCTCGATCTATCCATTCTAAACACCTTCCTGATAATACCAAAATTCTAAATGCTCACCCTCCAGAAAACTACTACCTATGCTCTCAAAGAATGCTTGGCTAGCCACCCTAGACCTAAAAGAGACCTACTTCCATATCCCAATCAGGGAATCATGCAGAAAATATCTATATTTCAAGGCAAGATCTCTGCACTTTCAGTTCTCTGTGCTTCCCTTTGGCTTATCTACTGCTCCCAGAGTTTTCACTAGATGTCTGGCTCCTGCCATTGCTTTTTTGCAGACAAAGAAGTATACAAATTTACCCATATTTAGACGACTGCCTGATTCAGGCAGACAGGAACAGCTGCTCAAGCACCTGGCCGTTGTAAAGTCCCTACTGTCCTCCCTGGGGTACACTATCAACGAAAAGAAATCCAATGTAGTGCCCACTCAAAGGATTACATTCCTGTGAGCAAGCCTGGACGCAGCACCCCAGATGGCATTCTTTACACCAGAAAAGCAAACTTAACTGACAGCCTACTTCTCTCAACTAACCACCAGAACCCAGTTATCCACAAGGGAAATCCTGCAAGCTCTGGGGTTCATGGCATCTTGCATCCTATTCATTCTATATGCCAGACTGCATATGAGGAAACTTCAGTGGTACCTAAAAAGCCTTTGGTGTCAACACTCTCGAGACCTGGAAACTGTTATACCAGTGATACCTTGCCTAAGGACAGATTTTCTTTGGTGTGCAGCAGCATGCTCCCACAACAAGAGACTACCTTTCTCACCACCCCCCGCCACCCATACCCTTACCACAGATGCATCAGACTATGCCTGGGGTGCACACCAGGATGGCAGGTGCATACAGGGCCAGTGGAGCCCACAGCAAATACATCTGCACATCAACCAAAAAGAGATGTTAGCTATCCAGCATGCACTGACAGCTTTCAGCCCCCTTCTCTCCCCAGGGGCTCCCCTGATAAAAACAGACAACACCACTGTGATGTGGTATATCAACAAGCAGGGAGGGACCCACTCCTACCCTTTATGCAGGCTTGCCATGACTCTTTGGCACACAGCCTCAGCCGTGCAACTACACCTGTTAGCACAATTCCTGCCAGGCTCACTAAACTCTCTGGCAGACAAATTAAGCAGAAATCATCTGAACCCACGAGTGGCAGCTAGACCAAAGAACCTTCACCCTAATAACTCAGAAATGGGGCACCCCGAAGGTTTACCTCTTTGCTTCCCTCTCCAACCATCAACTCAGCAGGTTCTGCACCAGACAGGCTAACCAAAGGGCCTGGAAAGTGGATGCCCTATCGTTCCCCTGGGTCAACCTCTTGGTCTATGCATTTCCCCATCTATCTCTCATTACCAGGGTACTGCTCAAAATAAGGGAGGAAAAACCAAGGACAATTCTGATTGCTCCAGACTGGCCTCACCAGCACTGGTAACCACTGCTGCACAGTCTGCCCCCACTGCTACCATGGCATCTTCATCAGACCCCAACCCTCCTGACCCAGAGGTAAGGAGAATTCATGCATCCCCAATTGCAGAGCTTCAGTTTGGCAGCCTGGCTTATCCTCTGACCACTGATCAGGCTGCCAATCTCAGTAAACAGGTTCTAGATGTTATGCGTGAGGCTAGACACCCTAGCACTCGAAAGTCTTTTGCTGACAAATGGAAAAGGTTCTGCACCTGGATTCAGGCTAAGGGAGCCAGTACGGCACAGCCCTCCCTACCTCTCACCCTGGATTACCTAGCTTACCTGCTTCACAGAGGTCTCTCCTTTTCCTCTATTAAAATTCATGCCTCTGCTATCTCTGCTCATTTCAACACTGAGCACCCTGTTTTCTCACACTCTCTCATCAAACAGTTCCTAAGAGGGGATAGCAACTTGAGGCTACCCAGAAGAGCACCTACACCAGCTTGGGACCTAAACTTTGTGTTGGAAAGGCTCACCCTGCCCGCCTTAGAATCAGCATCCTCAGCAGAGTTAAAGTTTCTCTCCTAGAAGACAGTCTTGCAACTGGCCATCACTTCAGCCAGATGAGTATTCGAGCTGTAAGCACTCATGGCTGTAGAGCCCTTCATAATCTTCCATGCTGACAGGGCGTCCCTTAGGACTAATCTATCCTTCATGCCCAAAGGGGTATCCAGTGTGGCACACAACCAATCCATTCATTTGCCCACTTTTTTCCCCTAACCCGCAAAACAAGGGGGAAAGGATCCTGCACTCTCTAGATGTACACAGACAGCTCAGATTCTACCTAGACAGGACTAAATCATTCAGAAAGTCTGATCAATTGCTAGTCAGCTTTGCTGCAGGGACAGAGAGCAAAGTCATATCCAAATAAATCATTTCCAAATGGATAGCAGACTTCATCCTTTTTTGTTACAAGCAACATGGGAAACCTCCCCCTTAGGGGGTCAGGACTCACTTTACCAGAGCAGCCTCCACCTCTAAGATTTCCTTAGAGGAGTCCCCACCAGGGACATCCTGGAGGCTTCCACATGGACATCTGTCCACACCTTCACCAAACATTACCACCTGCCTATCTTCTCTAAATCCAGAGCAGGCTTTGCCACTGCAGTCTTGCAGGGCATCCTGGCCAGCACCTAGTCTTCTTACCTGCCTCCATCCTTCTCCTCAGCTTTGGTAATCAACCCAAATGTGATGACTGCAACAGTGATACATGAAGAACATAGTACAGTTGTGTACACTTATCATAAATATAATGATGTCCTTCATGGATGCATCTGCAGTCATAACAAGTGGGTTGTCCTGTGTCGCAGCAGGCGCTTCTTCGTCGGCGGATTCAGAAAGGGGTCCGGCCGGCTGATGTACGCACTCACCCGGCGTCATCTCTGTTGGTGCTTGGTATAAAGGCATCAGCCGGCGCCATTTTCCTCAGTCTTTCTTGCGCGCGGCGCGTGAAGCAGAAGCCAAGCTAAGTGCGCGTGCGGTCGGATCCAGAGAGTTACTTCTACCGAATACTGAAGACTTCTCTAAAGCTAAGTACCCCGTGGGGACTCTTTCTTGCCTCAGCCGATGTCAGAAAAAACAAATACCTCATAAAGATTTCCACTCTTACTGTCTGCCTTGTTTAGGCCCAGCCCACTGGGCAGTAGCAACCTGTTGACCTGTGCTTCCTTCAACCGGACGCGGCTTAGGCATCGGTCGGAGTTAAGCAGAACAGTTTTCGGTTCTGTTTTGCGTACATATGCCGTCGGATCCTCCGACTACCCTGGCAAAAGCAAAAAAGCGAAAGAGACCGACTTTTCATGATCGCAGTTTTTTCGGAAAAACCTTGGTTAAACAAACAGCGGTGTCCTCGGTTCGGGAAACCGAGAAAACTGAACAAAGTACAGCTGAACCTATTCCTACAACTGGGGCCCCTGCTACAACTCTTGAAGCGACTTCAGAAATTTTACCCACCACGGTGGTTGACTTATCAGACACCATCCTTGGATGTTTCTACCCCACCACGTGGTGCTGCTAGGCCTCCAGCAGCCATGTCCATTAAGGCCTTCGCCAGGGCTAAAGCTGCCAAGACTACTAAAACAGTGCCTGTTAACCACCCCCATCCACCCCATCAGGCCCTCTTCTAGTTCTCAAATGCTTACCTTGGCAGAAGATTTAATTTCTTTAATTAGAGGATCTCAATCTCACCCAGACAGGGCCTCTCAGCCCCAGAGAAGAGACCTAGGGCAGAGCCCCGAGCCAGTGTCCTCTGATGATTCTGCTGATGAATCAGACATAACTGACCAGCCAGAGGCTCCTTCTCCAATTTTGAAGATTCTGATGCTGAAGAATCCATCCCAGCTGCTTCCCACCAGAAGAATTTTCCTTTAAAACTTTTGCATGCCATGCGAGAACAGTTCAATGGCAGCAACAGGTTTTTCAGACTCCAGAAAAGACTTAGGACCTTTCTGCACCTCCCTCAGCACAGGCCCTTGGCTATACCCTGTTCTCTCTGTGGTGGATGATGCTTTCAATGATGTTTGCTCAGCTCCAGATTCTTTACCCCAGCCCCTGCCAAACCAGACAGATTTTACAGGGTGCCAGATACTCATCACCACCTTTACAAGGCTCCACTTGCAGACCCAGAAACTATATCCCAAAAACCCTATTCCTTCTGAAAGGAAGCAAGGTCATTAGACAGATGGGGTAAAGGTCTACACTTCAGCTACTCTCAGCTAGAGCTTTAAACTGTCAGTTTCACATGATACAATACCAAGAGTTTATGCTGGATCAGTTAACTAAAAACTAACCACTGATGAATCTCTTGATAAGAAATATGTATTAGATATGGTAAATAACATACAACAGGTTAGCAACCATTCCTTAAAATGTGGCTATGATGCACTGGAGGCTTCATTTAGATCAGCCATGACAGGCACAGTGATAAGAAGGCATGCATGGCTAAAGGAACAAGCTTTACGGATCATGTTAAAGCTAAGTTGCTAGATGCTCTATGGACAAGACAAGTTTGTTTGGTACATCTGCCCAGCAGGTTATGAAGAAAATGGAAGAAAAGGCAAAATCTGTTCAAACTGTTAAAGATTTCTTGCAGGTTCAACCCCAAGGTTTAGCAGGAACTGGCCTGCCAAAAATTGGTCCTTTCCTGACTCCACAAAATTTCAAAGGGGCAGGAATAGGCGTTCAGAGGCAGAAACCAATCCAGAGGTGCCTACAGGAAGACAGTGGCAAGGTAACAACAGAGGCCAGACACGGCCACTGCCACTACATCAACACAACCACAGTGACTTAACCTAAACCTGCCTACCAGGGAACAAATAGCAGCTCCTCTAGGCGGAAGTTAACCTTATTTTCAAAGAACTGGCACTACATAACAAAGGACAAGTGGATTTTACAAACCATAGATCAAGGTTACGGTTTCACTTCCACACTATTCCAGTCAAAGAATGCCAAATCTACCTCCAAATAAAAACAGAGGCCTCTACGCCAGATAATGGAGTTACCAAACATGTGAGCTGTGGAAACAGTGCCACCAGCAGAACATGGAAAGGGGTTCTACTCCAGACTATTCCTAGTTCCAAGAAAGGAAAAAGTTGGAGACCAATTCTCGACCTGTCCACCTTAAATACATACACGATTGTCCCAAAATTCAAAATGCTGACCCTACAGCAACTTCTTCCCATGGTGGGCAAGGAGTCTTGGCTGGTAACTCTAGAATCTCAGAGGCATATACCTGCGTCCCCATTCGACCAATCTGCAGAAGATACCTCAGATTTCTTGCAGGATCAGAGCACTATCAATTCTCAGCATTGCCTTTTGGCTTATCTACTGCGCCAGAGTATTCACAAAATGCCTGGCCTCAGTAATCGCCCATTGCAGTCTTCAGGGAATTCAAATGTACCCAGACCTGGACGACTGCCTGCTACAAGGGGACAACAAAAGCAAGCTGACAACAGATTTACAAAGGGTCATTTACTTGCTACAAGCACTGGGATACACAGTCAATTTACAAAAGTCAAGGCTAATACCATCCCAAACAAGGACTTTCTTGGGCGCGGTATTGGACACAGTAAAACAAATGGCATTCCTGACTACAGAAAAACAAAAAGACCTCCTTCTATACTTCTTGGCACTAACAAAACTGAACAAGTTAACAGCAAGAAAAGTACTGCAGGCCTTGGGCTTCATGGCATCATGCATAATCTTGGTTCCATTTGCCAGACTACATATGAGAAAACTACAGTGGTACCTAAAGAATTTATGGTCCCAACACAGGCAGTCTTAGAAACAGAAATCCCACTAATTCCATGCTTAAAACAGGAGTTCCTATGGTGGGCTCTCAGGCATGCCAGTCAAACCAGGGCCTACCCTTTCGCAGATGTCAAGCAAGCCAGACCATCACAACACAGACCTGGGATGGGGGCACACATGCTGGACAAATGTGCAAGGATTGTGGACACAGGATCAACTTCAACTGCACATCAACCTAAAGAAATGCTGGCAGTAAAACTGGCAATCAAAAGTTCAAACCATTTCTCAAGGGCAGTTGATGATAAGACAGACAACACCACAGTCATGTGGTACATCAACAAACAGGGGCACTCATTCATACCCCCTATGCAGAATGACCTTGGAGCTGTGGACCCTGGCACTCAGAATGCCACAGATAGACCTATGGCATCACCTCTCAATCACCAGCTCAAAAATTCTCACAGGACATTTCCCCCCATTAGCATGGGAAAGGATTTTCGCTCTCTTTCAACTGGAAAGGCCTAACAGCATATGCATTCCCGCCTCTTCCTTTGATACAAGGTACTACTGAAAATCAGGGAGAACGTCCAAGGATAATCCTGATAGCTCCAAACTGGCCAAGACAACACTGGTACCCACTACTGAGGAGCATGTCTCGGAACAATATGTGGACAATTCCCTGATGCCTTTGATGTTAACGCAGAACAACTACAGCATCATACATCCAAACCTAAAAACCTTACAACTGACTGCATGGAACATCACATAACAGCAGCTATTCCAGAACTTTCCCAAAGAGTTAAAGACATCATTCTGGAAACGCAGACCTTCAACAAGAAGGAACTATGCTGGAAAATGGAAAAGGTTTGTCATCTGAAGAGAAGAGGAAAAGATGTGTCAAACATAGATATGCCTAACATTCTGGAGTATCTGGCGAACTTCTTCATTCAGGCCTGTCCTACTCCTCCATCAAGATACATGCATCAGCTATTTCAGCAGAATACAGCTTTGATACACCTGTTTTCGCACCCTTTGCTCAGACAATTCCTCAGAGGAATCAAGAATGTAAAACCTCCAAGGAAACCACCATTACCAGCTTGGGATTTAAACTTTGTGCTAGAAAAGTTGACACTAGCACCCTTTGAACCAGCAGCAACAGCAGACCTACAACACCTGTCATGGAAAACTGCTTTCCTACTGGCAATTACTTCAGCAAGGAGGGTTTCAGAACTACAGGCCTTAATGGCAGTGCAACCCTTTCTTCCTAATCTTCCACCAAGATAGAGTGTCCATGAGGACTAATCCTACATTTATGCCTAAGGTGGTATCCAGAGTGTCTTTAAACCCGCAATCCAATCACCCTACCTTCTTTTCCCAACCCCAAAAACAAAGGAAAAAGAATACTGCATACCTTTGGGATGTACATAGACAGCTACTACTACTTTTTGACAGAACAAAAATAGCAGAAAGACTGACCAACTTTTGTAGCCTATGCAACAGGAAGGGAAAAAGCTATTTCAAACAGACAATCTCCAAATGGATAGGAAATTGCATACGATTCTGTTACTCCTTCCATGGAAAACCAATTCCACAGAACATAAGACCTCATTCTACAAGAGCAACAGCCACTACCACAGCCTTCTTTCGGAGTGGCAGCCAAAAGGGTTTATTTTTGAGCTACTTGGGACCTCCGTGCATACATTTGCCAAGCATTACAATTTGCCTCTATATTCCAGATCGAGCAGGGTTTGCCACTGCTGTACTGCAAGGGATCCTAAACACACCATAATCTACTTTTATCCTCCTCCCTAGTTGGCTGGTATTCTACCCACTTGTTATGACTGCAGATGCATCCATGAAGGACATAGTACAGTTTTGTACCTACCATAAATGTAGATGTCCGAACTGGATAGCATCTGCAGTCTCAGGATTACCATCCCCTCTGTGGTACTCCTAGGATGTTTACCCTTCTAATAGCTAGCTGTTGGGGGAGTTTTTGGTTGTGTTGTTTGTGTATATGTACATACATGCTTATTGTTGTGTTTACCTCTATCTATTTGGAAACATTGGCATCTATCCAAATTTTAGCCTGCAAGAGGGCTACTGGCATCTGGGGCAAGAAACACTGGAAGGAAAATGGCGCCGGCTGATGCCTTTATACCGAACCAGAGATGACGGGTGGAGTGGCGACACGAGCGAAGCCGGGGGACCGTTTTGGAATCCGGCCGACTGAAGGGCAGACCAGAGACAGACACGGACGGTGGGAGTACATCAGTAAGCCCGACCGACTTTGGAATCCACCCCGATGAAGGGCTGCCTGACGACAGGACAACCCACTTGTTATGACTGCAGATGCTATCCAGTTCGGACATCTACATTTATGGTAGGTACAAAACTGTACTTTCCAGTGTATTCACTGCTGCAGTCCTGGATGTTCTTCGTGTTTCACTGTTGCAGTCATTACATTTGGGTTATCTGCCTGTAGCTAGCCCTCAGCCGGCCTGAATATCAAAGTCTTGGATCCCTGCGTCAAATGCTGTTTCTTCTTCCATGACGTCAGGGGTATAAAGCATGCAGCCGACGCCATTACATCAGTCTTTCTTGCCGCGCAGTGCCCAAAGCAGAAGCAGTTCGCAAGTGCCGGTCAGCCGACTTTTGAAATTTTCGTTTTCGAGTTTCAGAACCCAAAGACTTCAAAAAAGCTAAGTACCCTGTTGGGGATCCTTTTTCTTGCTCTAAACCGATGTCAGTAAAAGTTAACAATTGTATTACCTTTGGAAAGCAAATACCTCATAAAGATTTTCATTCGTACTACATTCCTTGACTAGGCCCAGACCACGACGTCCCTCGCTGTTGGTTTTGTGCCTTATTCAGTCCTCGAACTATTCGTCGTTGGTTCATTTTTGCATCAAACTATTTTGGTACTCTGTTTAATTCTCCAGAAATGGCTTCAGTAAGCCGTCCGACTACCCACATTCCGTAAAGATAAAGAAAGAAGACAGACCGCATAGGTCCAAAGCTGCCGACGACGCTTCTGTTAAGCTAGTTGCCAGTTCGCCGGTACTCAGTGAGACGCTTTCGCATCCCTGATATCCGCTACTTCAGATTTGCAGGCCTCTACTGAGACCCATTCGAAGTCCGGTATGCCACAAGATGCTTCTTCGACCACGGAACCTGCGAATGTCTCTAACTTGGATGGGTCCGGAGCCGCTGTGCAGGCACCGGCTTCTGAGGGTGTATTCAGGCCAACTGACTTGCATTTCAAACCGACGCCATCTTCTTCTTCAAGGCCTAAAACTCGACCCACGCCTAGAAAACTGATGTCTAACCCGCATGGTCAGGCCCATATGCCTAAAAAAAACAAATAAGAATGGCTGAAGACCTTATTATTTTAATTAGGGGAAGACAGCCTTCAGCATTTAAGACACCTAGAACTGATTTTCCTTCTGATTCTTCTGATCAGGATTCTGAAATTTCTGATGTTCATCGTGTTACCCTGCTGCAGTCATCACACTTGGGTTATCCTGTCGTCAGGTGGTCCCGCAGTCTGCCTGAATTCCAAAGTCTTGGTCCGGCGTCGGTTGCTGTCGCTTCTTCCCTGACGTCAGTGCACCAGGGGTATACGAGGCATTCAACGCCATTTTCTTCAGTCTTTCTTGCCGCGCGGTGCCCGAAGCAGAAGCAGTTCGCAAGTGCCGGTCGGCCAACACCTGAGATTTCGAATCGAATTTCAGTCCATAGTCTTCAAAGCTAAGTACCCCATTGGGGAACCTTTTCTTGCCTCAGTCCGATGTCAGAAAAAGTTAACAATTGCATTTCTTGTGGGAAGCAAATACCTCATAAGGATTTTCATTCTTATTGTATACCTTGCCTAGGCCCAGACCACGACGTCACTGGTTGTCGGTTTTGTGCTAGGTTTAATAAGCGAACTATAAAGCGACGCTTTGATTTCGTATGTCACTACTTTAGTAGGAAATTTAATTACACTGTGCTGTCGGAGCAACCGACTACCGGCGTGCATAAAAAACGCAAAGATAAAGACAGGCAGCCTAGATCCAAGCCAGACTCCGAGGCCTCGGCTGTGCTGGTCGCCGGTTCTCCGGTTTTCAGTGAGGCACCTATGCAGCCCCTGGCGACCGCAGAATTGGAACCCCAGACCGCTTCGGATTCTCAAGCAGAGAGTTCTAGGCCGATGCAGCCATTTTCTTTAGGCCGTGCCGACAACATTGCAGAAGGAGAAGCCGGTGCTGTGGAAACACCTTCGGTTACAGAAGGTGTCTTCAGACCGGATACTCACCATAAAATCTTATGCTAAGCTTAAGACTCCTCTAAAACCAAAAAAGACTGCACATCAGTCTCCAGTTTAAGGCCCCATGCCTAAGAAACAGATGCTTAAAATTGCTGAAAATTTGATTTCTTTAATCAGGGGTTCCCAACCCCCCCCCCCCAGACAAAAGGCCTAGACAAGAGGAGGATTATGCCTCCTCTGATCAAGTGTCTTATTTTGTCTTATTTCCTCAGGCTCCTCTGAGGAAAAGGATTACTCCTTTCCCCCTTATGAAGATTCTGATGCTGAAGATTCCATTCCCTCAGCTTCTCCCCCTGAAGGCTATTCCTTTGGGGAAACCTTACATACCATGAGGGAACATTTCCACTGGGAAGGTCAGGACTACTCCGACTCAAAGAAAAGGCTCCGAGAGTTTCTTTTACTCCCCCAGCACAGACCACTTGCTTTCCCTCCAGTTTTAGACATTGTGGATGATGTTTACTTAGAATCTAGTCTAAATCCAGATTCTCTGCCTCCTGCTCCAGCCAAGCCAGATAGATATTATAGAGTGCCTGACTCACACAAATTCCTTTACAAAAGCCCTGTTGCTGACCCAGAGACAATCTCCCAGGATGCCAAAGGGGCTAAGGCTTCTATGGCTAAAAACCCTGTACCCTCTGAAAGGGACTCCAGAGCACTGGATAGGTGGGGGAAGAAGCTTTACACCTCAGCCACTCTAGCTATGAGAGCACTAAGTTGTCAATTTCACATGCTGAAATACCAGCAATTCCCAATGTCTCAAATAAAACAAAAGGTGAGCACTCACCCTCAACAGTCTGAATTCAAGGAAATGCAGGATCTGTTGCATGCAGCTGAACAGGTGGGCAAACATACTTTACAATGTGGATTTGATTCCTTGGAAGCTTCCTGTGGAGCAGCTGTTACAGGGTCTGTTACACGTAGGCATGCTTGGTTAAAGGAACAAACTCTGCCTGATCATGTTAAAGCAAAGTTACTAGATGCACCCTTACAGCAGGATGTCTTACTTGGGGTTAAAGCAGAAGAAGTTTTAAAGAAAATGGGGGATAAGGCAAAATCTATGCAGACAGTCAAAGATTTCTTACAGTTACAATCCCCCACGCTTCAGCAGAAATTGGCCAACAAAAAATTGGTCCTTTCCAGCTTCTGACAGACCACAGAGGGGTAAATACAGATGCCCAAGGGGGCAGAGGACAAGCACAAGTCCCTTACAAACCTCTCCAATGGGGCACTGCAACACAGAAGGAAAGAAGACAGATCCCAAACTACTAGAAGAGAAGCACAATGACTTAAACCTCAAACTGCCAAGCAAAACTCTCTTGTCAGCTCCCTTGGGAGCAAAATTAGCATTTTTTACAGACAACTGGCGCATCATCACAAAGGACAAATGGGTCCTAGACATTATCTCACAAGGATACAGATTCCATTTCCACACCTTGGCAAAGATAAAAGGAATGCCAAACCTGCCACAAAATCAATGGGCAGAGGCACAACAACAAGTTACAGCTCTCATGGACATGAGAGCCATTCAGCTGGTACCTACACAGGAGCAAGGCCAAGGATTTTACTTAAAGCTCTTTCTAGTCCCCAGAAAGGACAATGCTTGGAGACCCATTCTGGACCTTTCAATTCTAAACACCTTCTTGCAAGTACCCAAATTCAAGATGCTAACACTACAGCAACTTCTTCCCATGTTGGGCAAGAAAGCTTGGCTAGTAACGTTGGACCTCAAGGAGGCATACCTACATGTCCCTATCAGACAAAATTGCAGAAGATACCTCTGTTTCATTGCAGGTTCAACCCATTACCAATTCTCTGCACTGCCCTTTGGCTTATCTACTGCGCCCTGGGTCTTCACAAAATGCCTGGTGTACCAGTAATTGCATACTGCAGACAAAGAGGAATTCAAATATACCCATACCTGGACTGCCTCATCCAAGCAGAAAGCAAGGACATTCTCTTACAACATCTGACTTTTGTAAAACACCTTCTAAGTTGCCTAGGGTACACGGTAAACGAAAAGAAATCAAAACTAGTGCCCTCACAAAATATGACATTCCTGGGTGCCAGCTTGAATACAACGGCCCAGGTGGCTTATCTGACTCCAGACAAACAACTACAACTAACTCAATACTTCAAAATAATGGCAACAAAGACCCAACTCCCTGCAAGAAAAATTCTGCAGGCCTTGGGCTTCATGGCATCTTGCATACTACTAATACCATTTGCAAAACTGCATATGAGGAAATTACAATGGTACCTGAAAAGCGTATGGACTCAACACAGCCACAGCTTGGAAACTGATACCTCTCATTCCCTGCCTTCAGCAGGAGTTTCTATGGTGGTCACAGGCATGTCACCTCAACAAGGGTCAGCCTTTCACCTTACCCCCAGCCAGGCAAACTATGACAACAGATGCATCGGACTATGCCTGGGGGGCACACATGGCAGGACGGTGCGTTCAAGGCATATGGACTGCAGGTCAAAGGAAACTGCACATCAATCAAAAAGAAATGCTAGCTGTACAGAATGCTCTGACAACCTTCAAGGACCTCTTACATCCAGGACAGCTTATAATAAGGACAGACAACACCACAATAATGTGGTACATAAACAGGCAAGGGGGGTACACACTCCTACCCTCTATGCAGGCAAGCAATGACCTTGTGGATCACAGCACTGGCTTACCAAGTTCAATTCCAAGCTCAATTCCTGCCAGGAAAAAAGAACACATTGGCAGACAACCTAAGCAGGAACATCATGGATCCCCACTAGTGGAAACTGGATCCACAAGTATTTGCAATGATAACTCAGAAATGGGGGAACCCAGACATAGACCTGTTTGCCAACCCCCAAAACTATCAGCTATCAAAATTTTGCACAAGAACATTTCACCATCAAGCTTGGAAAGTGGACGCACTCTCATTCAGTTGGAAAATGCTGACAGTATATGCCTTTTCTCCATTGCCCCTTCTCACAAAGGCGCTGCTGAAAGTCAGGATGGAGAGACCCCGAATGATACTCATTGCCCCAGACTGGCCACGCCAGCACTGGTACCCACTACTAAGGAACATGGCCCAGGGCCCACCATGGATTTTACCACAAATTCCTCATCTGCTCACACAGCAAGACAGTCAGATTCTACACAGCCAGCTCAAAACGTTAAATTTGGCTGCATGGCAAATCACCTAAGCAACCAGCCAGCTCCTCTTTCACAAGCTGTTATGGATGTCATTCTGGAGGCCAGGAGGCCCAGCACCAGGAAAACCTACTCAGACAAATGGAAAAGATTTTGTGCCTGGAACCAAGCTGAAGGCCAAAATACCCTTGAGCCGGACATACCTCAGATTCTACAATATTTAACTGAGATGTTACACAAAGGACTTTCTTTTTCATCTATTAAAATCCACGCCTCAGCTACTTCAGCTCACTGCAACACGGATCCTCCCTTATTTTCACATCCACTTCTAAGGCAGTACCTCAGAGGGGCCAAAAACATTAGGCCTCCCAGGAGAGAACCAACACCAACTTGGGACCTCAATTTTGTTCTGGAAAAGCTTACGCTGCCACCTTTTCAGCCAGCTTTCTCAGATGATTTAAAGTTTATGTCATGGAAGACTGCCCTGCTGCTAGCAATTACTTCAGCCAGAAGAGTCTCAGAGCTACAGGCACTAATGGCAGTAGAGCCTTTCCTCATTTTTCATCAAGACTGAGTTTCTCTACAAACTAACCCCTCCTTTATGCCAAAGGTGGTATCCAGTGTGGCTCTAAATCAAACCATGCATTTACCCACCTTCTTCTCAAATCCACAGAACAAAGGAGAAAGACTCCTGCACTCCTTGGACATTCACAGGCAACTACGTTACTACTTGGATAAAACTAAGGTTTTCAGAAAATCTGACCAGCTTTTTGTATCCTATGCTACAGCATCACAAGGAAAGGCTATCTCAAAACAGACCATTTCCAAATGGATAGGACATTGCATACGTTTTTGTTACACCCATCATGGAAAACCAGTTCCTGCTAGCATAAGGCCCCCCACTCCACCAGGGCAGCAGCTACATCTACAGCCTTCCTCAGCGGGGTGCCAACCAAGGATATTCTGGAAGCTGCAACTTGGAGTTCATTACACACCTTCACCAAACACTATCACTTACCACTTTAAGACTAGAGCTGGCTTCGCCACTGCAGTTTTGCAGGGCCTTCTAGCCTCCTGTAACCCTGTTTGACTCCACCTCCCATCCTTAGCTTTGGGATTCAACCCAAGTGTGATGACTGCAGCAGGGTAACACGATGAGCATAGTACAGTTTTGTACCTACCATAAATGTAGATGTTTAAGTGTATACCCTGCTGCAGTCCAGGTTACCCTCCCTCCATCCCCTCTGACCAAACTGAAACCTTTCAATACCTTAAAATCTGATGCATCCTTTGTGGTGTATTTGCTTATAGCTGGAGGGATGTTTTGTTTATGCTAAACTTGTATTATTGGTACTATCTACTGACCACCTTTTGGGGGGGCACCTGACATCTGGGGCAAGAAAAACTGAAGAAAATGGTGTCGGATGCCTCTTATATACCCCTGGCGCACTGACGTCAGGGAAGAAGTGACAGCAACCGACGCCGGACCAAGACTTTGGAATTCAGGCCGACTGTGGGACCGCCAGACGACAGGATATCCCAAGTGTGATGACTGCAGCAAGGTATACACTCGAACATCTACATTTATGGTAGGTACAAAACTGTACTTTTCTTCTGATTGCCAGGATTTGCCCTTATCTACCTATGAGGATAATGATGCAGAAGACTCCATTCCCTCTGCTTCCCCTCCAGAAGATTTTTCTTTTGGTGAAACCTTGCACACTCTTAGGGAGCATTTCCACTTGGAAAGCCAGGATTACTCTGACTCCAAAAAGAGGCTTAAGGAATTCTTATTCCTCCCTCAACACAGGCCTTTAGCTATCCCCTCCTGTCCTGGGCATTGTAGATGATGCCTTTTTGGAATCTAGCGTGGCCCCAGACACTTTACCTCTGGCTCCCAGGAAACCTGACAGGTATTACAGAGTACTTGACTCTCTCAAGTTCCTCTTCAAGAATCCTACTTCAGACCCAGAGACCATTTCCCAGGGACCTAAAGGCATTAAAGCTACTACTGCCAAAAACCCTATCCCCTCTGATAGAGATTCCAGGGCCTTGGACAGATTGGGTAAGAAGGTATAAACTGCTGCTACTTTGGCCATTAGGGCCTTAAACTGCCAGTTTCATATGTTAAAGTATCAGCAGCATATTATGTGGCTACTTAAACAGAAAATCATGTTGATTCCTGACTGTGCTAAAATAAAGAATTACAGGATTTAATTCATTCTGCTGAACAAGTTGGTAAACATACTTTGCAATGTGGTTTTGTCTCTTTAGAAGCATCTTGCAGGGCTGCTGTCACTGGGTTTGTTCTTAGAAGGCATGCTTGACTTAAGGAGTAAAATTTACCAGATCATGTTAAAGCTAAATTACTGGATGCTCCCTTAAACCAAGACCGCTTGTTTGGCAACAAAGCAGTAGTAGTCCTTAAAAAGGTGGAGGAAAAAAAACTGCTAAAGATTTCCTGCAAGTACAGCCTCCCAGATTTAGTAGGCATTGGCCTTCTAAGAATTGGTCCTTTCCAGTCTCTTCCTGGCCTTCTCAGTCCAAACCCAGGAACAGCAGACCACCTAGGGTACAGTCACAAGGTACTCACAGGCCTAAGCAGTGGGGGGCTCCCACTTCCAAAGCTGGAAGTAGTAAGACACTCCTATGGAAAACTGTCACAATGATTTCACTTTAAACCTTCCAAGCCCTGCTCAACTGCCTGCTCCCTTAGGGTGAAAGATCGCCTTCCATGCAAGAAACTTGGGAACTCATTACCCAGGACAAATGGGTTTTTAATATAGTTTCCCAGGGATACAAATTCCACTTCCACACCTTACCAACCCCAAACGGTTGACCAGACCTACGCTCAAGTCAGTGGGCAGAGGCTCAAAAGCAGGTTCGCTCTCTTCTAAGTATCAGGGCTATTCAACCTGTCCCAGCAGAAGAAAGGGGACAAGGTTTTTACTCAAGACTTTCCTGGTACCCAGAAAAAAACAGCTCCTGGTGTCCTAGCTCTCTATTCTAAACACCTTTTTGGTAATTCTAAAATTCAAAATGCTAACACTTCATCAGCTGCTTCCTATGCTAGGCAAAGATGCCTGGTTGGCAACCTTAGACTTAAAGGAAGCTTAGATGCACATTCCAATAAGGGAATCTTGCAGGAAATACCTAAGCTTCAGAGCAGGTTACATGCACTATCAGTTCTCTGCACTTCCTTTTGGCTTGTCTACTGTGCCCAGGGTATTCGCAAAGTGCCTAGCTCCAGTCATTGAATTTTGCAGGCAAAGAAATATTCAAATATACCCATACCTGGACGATTGTCTAATTCAGGCAGAAAGTCAGGACATGCTACTGAATCATCTGGCATTTGTAAAGAAACTTCTTACCTCACTGGGGTACACCATAAACGAAAATAAATCTCATCTAGTACCCTGCCAACAAATTGTATTCCTGGAAGCAAGCTTGAACACAAATTCCCAATTCCCAGATGGCTTACCTCATGCCAGAGAAACAAGTTTATTTGACAGATTACTTAAAACTACTGGCCACAAAGACCCAGCTATCTTCAAGGAAAATCTTGCAAGCCTTGGGGTTCATGGCCTCTTGCATTCTACTAATTCCATATGCAAGACTGCATATGAGGAAACTACAATGGTATCTAAAAAGCCTATGGTGTCAACATTCTTAGGACCTGGAATCGATGATTGCTATCATTCCTTGTATAAAGACAGATTTGCTTTGGTGGGCAGAGGCCTGCTACTGCAACAAGCGGCTGCTATTCACTCTACCCCCTGCCGCCCAAACCCTAACAACAGACGCTTCAGACTATGCATGGGGGGCTCACTTGGCAGGGCATTGCATTCAGGGCAAATGGAACCAGAGTCAGATGCACCTGCATATCAATCAAAAAGAAATGTTAGCTGTACAGAATTCCCTGACAGCCTTCAAGGACAACATTCTTCCAGGACAATTATTGGTAAAGACAGACAACACCACTATTATGTGGTACATAAACAAGCAGGGGGGGTACCCACTCGTATCCTCTCTGCAGACTAGCCATGGCTTTGTGGAATACAGCCTTGAGCTACCAAGTGCACTTACAAGCTCAATTCCTGCCAGGCAAGCTAAATTCACTGGCAGACGACCTAAGCAGAAATCTCATGGACCCACACAAGTGAAAACTGGATCCAAAGATATTCAACATTTTGAGAAAAAAATAGGGGAACCCAGAGATAGACCTGTTTGTCTCCCCTCAGAACTATCAATTGGACAAATTCTGCACAAGGACTTCCCACAGTCAAGCTTGGAAAAGTGGATGCCCTGTCCTTCACCTGGGGAAGTCTCTCCGTTTATGCCTTTCCCCCTTTGCCTCTCCTCTCGAAAGTTCTGCTAAAGATCAAAGATCAAACAGGACAAACCAAGGACAATACTGTTTGCACCAGACAGGCCACGCCAGCACTGGTACCCCTCTCTTGCACAGTATGTCACTGCTGGAACCATGGCACCTGCCTCAGACCCCTTCCCTGCTGTCCTAGCAGGTGGGCCAGATTCTGCACCCCCAGCTTCAAACCCTGAACCTTACAGCCTGGGTAATTCCCTGAGCTCTCCAATAGCATCCTTCAGTAAGCAGGTGTTAGATGTCATTCTGGAGGCAAGGAGGCCTAGTACTCGAAACTCCTATGCTGAAACGTGGAAAAGATACTGTTCCTGGAACCAGACTCTGGGATTGGGCACAACAGTGCCCAGTTTACCACATATACTTCAATACTTAACAGTGATGCTCAACAAGGGCCTTTCTTTCACATCATTTAAAATCCATGCCTCAGCCATTTCAGCACATTATAATACTGAGCCTCCCCTCTTTTCTCACCCCCTGCTGAAACACTTCCTCAGAGGAGCCAAAAATTAAGACCACCTAGGAGAGCCCCTACTCCAGCCTGGGACCTTAACTTTGTATTGGAAAAGATCACTTTGCCTCTTTTTGAGCCAGCTGCAACTGCAGAGTTAAAATTCATTTCTTGGAAAACAGCCTTAATTCTAGCCATCACTTCAGCAAGAAGAGTTTCTGAATTACAGGCCCTCATGCAGATAGGGAGTCTCTCAGGACCAGTCCTTCCTTTATGCCCAAGGTGGTATCCAGTGTGGCCCTTAATCAGTCCATTCATTTGCCAACCTTGGAGCAGCTGATTGTCAAAGGAGTATCATCCAGATCAAAAAAGGGTTATTGCCCCCTAGTGTTCAACACCGATTATACCAATTAAAGAAAATGGTGCCCCTTTTGGGATGCACCTCATCAGACATATCAGATAGTTGTAAAGACCCCAGAAAGTCCTAACAAAGAGGATCGTGGACTTAAAATCCCTAAGCAACTAAAAAAACTAGAAACACTGTCCCTCTTTTTTTTTTTTTTTTTTTTTTTTTTCTTATGGGAGTTATCGGATCCCACTTTACCCTTCAGGAGTAGGCACACCCATTCTCCTCACTCCAGCTTTAGCAGAAGCATTTAAAGCCTTTTCAAGGTCCAGAGCTGCCTTTGTTATGGGAGTCCTCACTGCTCTTTTTGGACCTACTACACTGGTAGATGTGGCAGACATTGGCATTGTTTGACAGAACTCTGTCATAAGGGTGTGTTGTATGCCTCCATTAAGGTTTACTTTTCAGCTGCTGCAGCCTGCCTTCCCTTGGATTGGCCCTCTGTCTTGTCCCCATGAGCAGGCAGTTCTTGGGTAGAGTCCTCTGTTTCAGAACAAAAGGAAGTAAATCCCTTGTACTTGTGATATGAGTTTTGTAACTGAGCAACTGTCCCTTATTTCAAGCCAGCCACTGCAACAGTACTAAAATATTTACCAAGAAAACCTGTTCCTGATCGCCTTTACCTTATCAAGAATTTCAGAGCCGCAGGCCTAAATGTACAAAGATCTTGTTTCACCCACAAATGTTGGCTGGGTCTCAAATACATTCTTCATACCTAAGGAAGTTTGAGTTGGCTGGAAATCAGACATTACTGTTAGCAGTGTTACTTTGCACCACAAAATAAATGCAAAAGGTACTGGCACATAATAGAAAACACGGGAATTGTATTTATTTATTTTTATTTAACATTTGTTAACTGGGAAAGTCCCACTTGGAACAAAGCCAAATTTCAGTGGAGGCCCAGGGAGAAATGCTCCAGATGCATGTCTTTGTAATGTGGGAGGAAACCGGAGCACCCGGAGGAAACCCACACGAATGCAGAGAGGACATGCAGACTCCACACAGAAGGCACACCAGCCGAGAATCGAACCGGTGAACCTCTTGCTGTCCATTTGAGATATTTCATTAAAAAGACTTAGACTTTGACCATTGTTTTGCACCCTTATACAAGAGGGAGACATGGTATGCAAATACCTAAGCAGGTCTTATCTGTGTCACTGTCAGTTTACATTCCCTTCTTTTGTAATCATAAGGATAAGACATTGCAAGGGTAGATCACAGCACATTCTAGCAGGGCAGCAGTTAACCACTGCAACTTTCTTTACAGAAGAGTCAGCCCGGAATACTTGTGTGGCAGTTACTGCAGGGCCTACGGCTACCTTTTCCTTAGATTTTTCGTCACACTTACCCTCTGCATGGCAAACTGCTGTAGTACTCTTCCTGGCTATACCGAGTCATGCTTCAGCAGTCATCCTTATAACTGTATTAAAGTTTTATGGACATCCTTAACTTAATAGTAGATGTTTGAGTGCTACGATCAATTTAGTATGGTATGTCTTCCTTCATTTTCCTACAGGGGTGGCACCTGATTGCTTTGGAGGGGCACCACCAGTCTCCAGCACCTTAATGGAAAGATTTAGGGGTGTGTGAATGGGGATATGAAGCTGTTCCCATGTGCTCCCTCATAGATTGTAAACAAATGCTGCTAGCCTTCACTGTCTCAGTTGATGGGATATAGACTGCCTAGCTTAGAACCTTGTTATACTCCCAGGTGTAATTTGCAGGCATGTTTTTGATAACCTCTAATGCCAATTAAATGATAGAAGATGGCACTGGCTGCTGTCCATTTTTTTCTGAACATACTGAGGCCCTTAGCTTGGGGAGAAAACCTGCTGTATTCTAGGGACAGACATTTCTGAAAGTCAGGCCAGAAGGGTGGCTCTTCCCACAGATAAGTCCAGAGTTTAATGAGTCGTGCTACAGCAGTAATCCTGGCATTTGAGTATTTAATGTTAAGGTGAGTATTCCAATACATCACATTTCCCTAACCTTGGCCCATGTTGCAAAAAATACCACCAGTTTAGATAGACAAGATACCCATTGAGTCAATTCTCCACATCACTGTTATGACAAGTTTCATCTTTTGTATAGTTGTTTCCATTATTCTTAATTACTGCCAGAGAAAAAAACAACTTTTTAAAAATCTCATTGTCCAACAGTTAGTTTAGCTGCTTATCTTCTCATGACTTCATAATTGTGCCTTTATTCATGACTTTATAACTGACCACAGTTATAAACTTACTGCTGAGGGGTAAGGCCGTTGTTTATGTGCAGTAATACAATACTTGATCAATTTTTGAGAAGTAATCAATGGGAAGGGGTCTGACAGTCCTATAGAGACACTGGTTAGACTATATAGTGATACTTGTACGTTGAGTACAGAGGCAGTGCATTTTGGGAAGTGAACTGTGACCATGTTGTGGTAATATGAAGATATGTTTCTGAACACGTGTCTGCAAATGAGGAAGTAAGAAAATATTTTGTAATCCTAAAATATCTGTTTCTGTTGCAATTCTTCACATAGCAGTGTCTGATGTAGTGTGATGCCCAGGTGACCCTCGTTAGCCAGAAATGAAAAGCTAGATCTACCTGACCATTTCAAAGGCTGAAAGTAGGAGAGTTAACTATTTGCTTGAGGAATCAATTTTTTCAGGGAAAATTATGCCATTTCATACAAACAGCTGGTATTTACATTTGCATATTTGTTTTTGTAGGAGGCAGAACAAATGCACATCAAAGCTATTCATATCAAAGAGCAGCTGCTTGGCCAAGAAGATTATGAGGTCGCTCTTTCAGTGGGCCATCTAGCATCTCTGTACAACTATGATATGAATCAGTATGAAGAAGCTGAAAAGCTATATCTGCGATCAATAGCAATTGGTAAGTAAAAGTATTTGTAGCTTAGTAGTGCTTTAAGAAGTGGAACATAAAATTAAACTTTCATGCATGAAGTCTAGCTCATTGCTAATATGTATTCACCTAATGGACCATGACCATTTTGTGTGATGGGCTTTGGGAAACTTGGGCAAAGTGTGACAAAAAAGTAGTTTGTCCTTTTTTATAGCTGTCCTTTTTGAAGTGGTTAAATTAAAGCTGGAATTTACTGTTTCAGTGCATCCTTGTGACCAGTAAAAGTACTCCCCTTATTGACTGAAATACTGGATTCAGTCCATTCATTAATGTGTATAGTCTTCAGAATATATTGTTTGCTCAGCTGTTGACATAACTCAGTTAACCTGTCATTCTAGGCTTCCTTGTGCAACTAGCTTCGGTTAATCCAGTTTTCTAGTAGTAGGTATGCTGTAAGCATTTTGAGATCCATCCCATACACTTTGTAGAAAGTAAAGTAAAGGTAGTTAACAATGTGTTGCTAGTCTGAAGGCCAGTAACGTGACAGCTGCCTGCCATTTTGGGTACCAGGATGGTCTGTTAAGTGCTGATAGAGACCTGTATGCCATCCAAGTTTAACAGAAGGTGGTTGCTGGGAAAAAGCTGGAGTTTTAGGGCTACCAGAAAAATTAGTCAACTTATTTTTGAACACTTAATTTTTTAGCTTGTTATGGAGCCTGTTTGTTAATCCCAGATAAAGTATTTCTGGTACACTTTAGAGTTTCTTGATGTCCTGACTGAAATCACTGTTGCAGTATTCCTGACATATGGGTTGTCACTGCTGATAACCAGCTGGGGGTACCAAAGCTTTACCTTCCCAAAGTCATACATCTGACACAAGACCTGTTCATAGGCATAAGGGTATATAGACGGACGGATGAGCATGTTCCTCAGACTGTCACACCTCCAGCCCGAACACAGTTGTGCATCCATCAGACTGATCGTTTGGTCAGTGGTACCGTTTCTTAGTCTATCGTTTTCTTAGGTAAGTGCCCCATTGGAGAACATTCCTTTGCCTTTTTTGCTTATGGTAGATGTCAGCTAGGACGATAAGTGAGAGTGTGGTAGGAAGATTCCATACAAGGATTTGCACACTAAGTGTCTTTTCTGTTTAGGTCCAGAGTGCGATCACAAACCTTGCTGCATTTGTCAGTCAGTCATTCCCAAAATCCTTAGGTCGAGGCTTTCCTCCCTTAACACCTTTCCAGAAAATCATCATCTTAAATGTCTGGCCCAGTCCAAAATGGCAGCATTCGCATCCCCAGAAGTCCCCCTTCCACCAAAGAAGAAGCTTGAGGCCCAGAACAGATACGCAGTCTAAAGTTTCAGATTCCGATGTACCCACTGAGGTTACAGAACCTGCAGTACATCAGGCTTGCCTCTCAGTTGCCTGCTACAGAGACTCCTTTGGAGGCCAGTATGGCTTCTGAGGACTTGCTTGTTGCAGAAATTTCCAATGAACCACAATTCATTTCGGAGAGCCTTCACAGTGTCTCTCCGATATTAATTAGGGAATATATCCCAGGTACATTAATAGGGATTAGGCAGTGTTCTGAACCTTTGTGTGACATCCAGATGGACATCATGCCCAAAAATCAAAAACAAAAGAGTAAATATGTGGTCTGTCCCTCAGCAGCTAGAGAAAAGGTGTGGCTAGATTTCTCCCAGGGCTCATTCAAAGTTATGGCTTTGAACCCCTTCCCCCGGGGTCTTCACAAACCTCAGAAACCTACTTTGGCTTCTTCTTCTTCTGAACAAGGTTATGATTCAGACCACTCTAGACAATTCTTCTCAGTTGCACTTTTCTGGACAAATCATTTTTGTTGAAGAGGCCTCCCTGCTTCCAGATACCCTTATTCATGACTCTTCCTTTGGGGAGACTATCCAGAACATGGGGAAACATTTTAAATGGCAGTCCACCCAGATCACTGATGTACAGAAGAGGTACTGCAACCTCTTCCCCAGTCCCACCTGTTTTTGAGGCTATTAAGGATGCTTTCCAGTCTGCCACTTCTACACCTGACTGTCAACCACCAGCTGCTAAAAGACCAGACATGTTTTACAAGGTGTCTGATGACATAAAATACTTGTACAAGAGTCCTGTGGAAGACCTCTGTGCAGTGTCTCTTGCTTCATTTAAGCCCTCTAAGCTCTTACCCAATGCTAATGCCCTACCTACAGACAAGGATACTAGGGCTATAGACTGGTAGAAAAAGAAGGTATACACCTGTTCTACACCCTTGCTTGATCTGATGTTATCCATGTCATTATTCCTCACAGAAGAGTCTTTGATCCGACATCAGATCTGAGCCGGCAACTTAGCACAGACAGGTCCAAGGCTGTAGCTCCTCCCTCTCCCATAATCCCCTGCTGCCCTGTAACCCTCAGATCTTGTTTGCCACACATTTGCTATGGACGTGATCCATCTGACTCTTGCTTTAGTTAAGTATTTTAATTTGATTTTGTTACCATAGGTTATGTTGATAGGTTTAGCTCCCTTAGATTTGCTAGTTTCCCCTGTTGGTCTGTTAGTCTGTGTTTGGCTCCTTTTTTGTTGTTACTGCCCCTGTTAGTGTTAGAACTTTGAGGTGTTTTAAATTATGTCTGAAAAACCCTCTGGTTTTAAAAAGTGCTCCTCGTGTGGTCGGAAGATGCCAAATTCTGACTTGCACAAGGAGTGCCTGTATTGTTTAGGAGCTCCTCACCTGGAGGTTGAATGCAATGTTTGTGCTGCATTCAACCCCAGGGCTTTGATAGAGCTCCGAAACAAGCTGCTATTAAAAGTCATGATGCAATTGGGTCCTTTTGTTTCCTCCTCTAAGTCTTTGTCTTCTCACCCCTTCCATGCCTCTGGTGGCTGCTAAAAAGCCCGAGGCTGTTGGATCCTAGATCCCTGGCTCTGACTCCAGTCCAGGCTATCTTGGATCTGAGATGTTCAAATCCAAAGTCTTTGGATTCTTCTGCCATTTCCAAGGCCTCCTTGGATAAGAGGCCTTCAGATCTAGTCAAGACTAGGCCAGCTTTGGATCCAACTAGTTCGTCGAATCCGATTGCTCCTTCTGTTAGGCTGATTGATCTGACAGGCTTGTCGGATCCACCCATAGTTATTGAAGATGTAGTCTCACCTAGTTCTTCTAGGTAGTTGTTCCAGTTGGCTCCTAGGCCTCAGAACCGAACTCTGGATCATTGAACACAGATCCACAGGGTTTCCAGCCAAGTCTACTCACTCCTCCACTTCTTCCAGATTGTCCACGAGTTTGTTGCCTTCCTATATGGACAGGATGATGAGCTTTCTCAAAGCCTAGATAGAGCTGGGGCCTCTGTAGTCTCCATCCCATCCAGCTAGGAAAGCCTCTCCAGTTCCAACTTGTCGTTCTCCTCTTCCAACCGAAGGGGCTTTGGAATCTCAGGACCTAGGGTACCCTCTGTCAGATCCCGATGGGGTCTAGTATTCTTTTTTTCTTGACCCCATCAGGGTCCCTAGTCTGCTCTGTTCCCCCACCCTTGGATCAGAGTGGGCCCCTTGCTGGAGTGGTTGGAACTGGCCTGGGGTTTGGTCCAAGTTTTTCAGACTGACCTCTTCCCCTGGGACTTTGGCCCTTGATAGCTCCAGACCGGTATCATCTGGGGGCCATGGTGCTGTATCAGGGCTCGCCCCTCCTCTCCGAGGGACTTTGACCTCTGGGGTTGGGAGTGAGACTGCTTCCACCCCGTCAGCCTTCTGGGTGGTAGAGTAGACCTTCTCCAGGACTGGAGCTACATCTCCTTCCCCTACGGGTCCATCCCTGCCCCTCTCTTCCTTGGGTAGTGAGACCTCCTTTCCTGTCCAAAGTCAGCCATCCAGTTCTAGCCTTCAGGGGGTTTCCTCCTCACAAGGGGGTCCCCACATCTTCCGAGTCCTCCCTGGAACTTCCCCATGGAAGAGGCGCCTCATAAGAGAAAGTGCAAGAGGAGGCACTTGGACTCATCCTCAGAGTCACTCACTGAGGACACAGACCGTGATGGAGACAGGTTCCCTAGATCTCCACCTGACGATATCTCCTTTGGTCCTTTAGATCTTGAAGCAGAAGGGTGGATGGTCACCTCAACCCCTATCTTCAGAGGAGTCCATGTTTCTGAAGGTGTTCAAGATGGGGCCTGTCTACTTTCTGGGTGCCCCCCCCCCCCCCCACTGATGAGTTGGTCGATCTTATCCCCAGCAGGGCCTGGAAGGAGCCTGACACTGTGGAGCCAGTTCTGAAGCAAGCCGATAAATTCCTTAGCCCCCCCCCCCCCCCACCGCCCCGTTTGGAGCAAAGAAGTTCCAGTCAATGACATTGCGGTTGCTGCTGCCACCAAGAAGGAGCTGGCATTGCCGAACTGCATGGTCCATCCCCCGAACAGGGAGTCCTGGGCAATAGACCGGCATGGAAATCATGTGTGAGCCTCAGCTACCTTTGGACTGAGGGTAGTTAATTACTTGGCACTCTTTACCTGCCTGCAAAAAGGGACTTGGTCAAAAAACTCACCACTTCCCTTCCAGACTTATTGCCAGCAGAGGACCTCAAGAAGGTGTCTCCCAAGCTTTCTACTCTGACATCCCTCACTAATTCCTAGATGAGGTTAATTTCCAATGCTGCGGAAGTTACCTCTGGAGTTGCAGGTACCGGCCATAACTATAAGGCAGCATGCTTGGTTACGACTTTGTGGGTTTGTGGAACCCTTTAAAGCATCTTTTACCAACACCCCCTTTGATGGGTCCGCTCTTTGTGGACCCTCCATGAAGGGCACTTTGACACATAGTGAGCAGGTAGGGAAGACTTTGTCCACGGTCAGTATCAAGCTTTATACCAGAGGTCTTTCTCCAAGATCCAACGAGGAACCAGGAAGATGGGATGCTAGAAGTCGCAGTCTTCCATCCCGGATGCTCCTGATGATTCCTCTTCCAAAGGAAGGGGGGAGGATTCAGTTGCAGATGCCACGCTAGAGGCAGGGGAGAACCACAAAAGCAGGGCTCCAGGGAACCTTCCTCTGAGCACCCCTTTCAGTGCTTCTTTGGATTTGCCCGGCTGCTCTGCCCTGGAGGCAGTCAGGGTTCATATTTCCCTTCACCCACTAGCCCGGACAGACATTACCTCCAATCAGTGGGTGTTAACCATCGTTTACAGGGGTTATTTCATTCCCTTCAGAATCTTCTCTTATACAAAGATACCTCCTTGATGTTCCACCCCGACAGAGGGAATTGGCCTTCAAGGAGGTTCAACAACTTCTTCAAAAAAAGAGCCACGCAAGAGGTCCCAACTTGACAAAGAGGATCCGGAACTTACTCTCGCTTCTTTTTATTGCTAAAAATGACTGGGGATCTGTGTCCTATTTTTGGACCTCAGCATGTTGAATCTTTCAAAAAGTCCAAGTCCATTCTGCCTCTCTCACACTAGGACAATTGGATGTGCTCTGTGGACCTCCAGGATGCTTACTATCACATCAAGATAAACAGGCACTCCAGGAGACATCTTCGTTTCCCAGTTAGGGGACAGTCATTACCATTTCAGAACCCTACCCTTCGGACTCACCACAGCCCCACTGGATGTTTACCAAATGTTAGGCAGTGGTAGCGGCTCACCTGCGGCTGCAGAGATTTCAGGTATTTCCATACCTCGACGTTTGGCTCCTCACAGCACTCTCGAGTCATCAACTGTCACAAGCCATCCATTATGTCATTATCCTGTTAAGTCAGTTGGGGATTACTGTCCATCTTTCAAAGTCGAATCTGGTCTCCATGCAAAAGTTGGAGTTCATAGGAGTCCAGCTAGACTCCGTTTCAGAAATTGCAGCATTGCCTCTATGCTGAGTTCATTTGATGTGGGAACAGGTCATGCAAATCGTAGATCTTTCGCATCCTCCGGTTCACTTTAATTCTTCAGACCCTAGGATCCATGACCATTCAGCCTGTTCCCCTAGCAAGGTATCACATTTGGATTTTACAGTGGACCCTGGCAATCCAGTGGTCCTCTCTCTCAACCCATGTCTATATCCATAAAACTGATGCCTGTGTGCAGATGGCACCTTCTTTGGTGGCTTCAGTTTTAGGATCTTATCCTAAGGCCACGGTGATCATGTATGCTTCCCTATTGGGATGGGGTGGGGGGGCATTTCCAAGGCACGGGATCCCCTATAGAGGCCGGTTTACACATAATGTCCTAGAGATGAGAGCAGTCCTACTAATGTTGCAAGCCTTTCAGGACTGCCCCCCCTTAGGGATGATTGCATTTTAGACAAACTACATGGCAGTGGTCTGGTATGTCAAACAGAGGGGAACACTATCTTGCCTGTTGAGCAGAGAGGCCATGAGAGTGTGGGAATGGGCTGCATCCTCCAGACACTTTCTTCTTGCAACACACATACCTTGGAATTTCAACATGTTGGCAGACAAACTTAGAGGATCCACCTTGAGTCCTCACAAGTGTTCCTTCAGTCCCATGGTGGTGAAGCAGATATTTGACCACTGGGGTCAGCTGTGCTGCAACCTTTTTGTCTCCCCAACCAACCACAAATACAGCATGTACTTTGCCCTAATCCCCCCCACCCAGGGCGTCACCGAGGGATGCTGTGGTCCACAGTTGGCCTCAGAGTCTCCTTTACGCTTACCCTCCTGTCCTTCTTATTTCCCAAGGTTTTGCAGAAAGTGCAGCACCTGAAGACATCCTTGATCCTCATTGCTACTTGCTGGCCCCATCAGCCATGGCTCCCCTTCATCAAGTCTCATCTGAAGTATCCTCCCTTGGTGTACTGGATCCTGTTCAGGATCTGATCTCCTATCCACCGGGGCTTCCTCTTCCAAATCTTTGGACTCTTCATCTAACCTCACAGTTTCTCCACTTCCGGTGATCAGTCCAAGCTGGCTTCCCCATCAGGCATGTTATCCTACCTTCCCAGAACCCCCCCCCCCAGTAGAAAGGTTTATAATAGTAAATGGAAAAGGTTTTCTATCTGGGCTAAGAGCAGGAATCTGGATCCTTTTTCTATCTCTGTTTCGGATATCCTTTATCTTGTCCTCACTTTTCCAGGCAGGAGCAAGTTTCTCTACTATTAAGCTCCAGTTGGCGATTTCTAATTTTCATGAAAACAGTGAGCTTACATTCTCTTCCAGACTTTACAAAGCATTCATGAAGGGTGTTTCCTTTTTAAGACTGCCTGTTAAGGATCCCTCACCTTCTTGGGACTTAACCTTAGTGCTGCAGTCGCTGACTAAGAGCCCTTTTGAACCTGCCAGTTTCTGCGATTTCAAATTCTTGTCATGGAAAACGGGCTTCCTAGTTGCCATATCTTTGGTTAGGAGGGCTTCCAAATTGCAAGCTCTTCCCATTGCTCCTCCGTATATGAACGTTCAGAAGGACAAAGTATCTTTTAGGATGAATTCCATCTTTTTTGCCCAAGGTTGCCTCTGAATCCAGTCTAAACCAATATATCCAGTTTCCTCTAATTATTCCAACAAAGGAGAGCACATTCTATATACTTTGGATGTACATAGACAATTACAGTTTTATCTAAATAGGACTAAAGGGTTTCGCAAATCATATCAGCTGTTTGTGGCTTTTTCCCCGAACAGATGTGGCCTCCCAGTTTCTAAGGTGATTATTTTTAAGTGCATCTCTAGCTGCATTTCTTCAGTCTACAACAGTAGGCATCTTGAGGTTCCAGGAAGAATTATGGCTCATTCTTCTAGGTCCTTGGCTGCTTCCTCAGCATTCATGGCCAAACTTTCTATTGATGACATTTGTGCTGCTGCCACTTGGTCTGATCCTCACACCTTTAAATCTCATTACAAACTGGATCTGGTTTCCAGGAGCAGGGCTTCTTTGCTTCCACAGTGCTCTGGCATGCTCTTCCTTGAGGCCTCCCAGGATGTATAGTAGCTGGGGGCTGTGACACTTCTGTGAGGAATAATGACATGGATAACATCAGATAAAGAGTTATGTACTTACCATAACTTGGTATCTGTGTTATCCTATGTCATTATTCCTCACATTTCCCTTCCGCTATCCCCCTTCCTTGTTGGATTTTCTGAGAAAGTTGGGGTGTTGTGGTTAGGACTTATTTCTCCTTTCTATTTTTGATCATTAGTTTTTTCAGCTTTGTTAACAAACTCAACCTGAGGGTTAGAGGGCAGCAGTGGATTATTGTAGATGGAGGAGCTTGTGCCTCGGATCTGTCTGTGCTAAGTTGCCAGCTCGGATTCAGTGTCAGATCCAGGACCCTTCTGTGAGGAGTAATGACATAGAATAACACAGATGCCAAGTTATGGTAAGTACATAACTTTTTTTTTCTGAACCATTCCTTGAACAATCAAAACTCTTTTTAGACTCCCCTTTGGACAAAGACCTGTTGTTTTTTCCTCAGGCTGCCAGTCTGTTCTAAACTCTCCAAGACTAAGATAAGACTGCAGGCAGATTATGCTGTCCTCAGTTCCTAGATATCACAGGAACCACTCATATAAGTCTGTCCTTTCCCAGAAGGGGACCCTAGGTCAATTCAAAAACCAAGAAAACCCCCCAGGAAAAGGTGTTCTGACAAACCTCATAGGGAACCTCTGTCTGGAGTGCCTTCCTTTGGAAATAAAATGTTGTGACCACCTTTGCAACACTCCCACCCTTACTCCATAATTCTCCTTTCTTTAAAGATTGCTACTCTCCCTGGCCCAGTGGGAAACTTACCACAGAGAAATAGGTCATGTCCATCAAGGATGGTTATGCCATATCCTCAGAAAAGATTTCTCCTGTGAAAGGCGTGCGACATCCTCCTCACAACCAGCTTATCTCTACTCACATAACTGGTAGGATGACTAGCTCTACTTACGTAACTGTTAAGATGGCTTTAGTGGTCTAAGCTCCATATTTAAGGATTAAACACCTTCTGTGGCTGATGGGCATTATGATCTCCAATCCCACTTCTGACAGGTGTTTTCTAGGTATTTTCTGCTGAATCAGGGCACCGTTAAACAAGTCCCAAAAGATTTCATAGGAAAAGGCTTCTACTCCAGAATCTTCCTAGTGCCAAACAATGGAGACCCATCCTTGACCTTTTTCTTCAAAATGTTTTTTGAATGTACCAGCTTTCAAAATTCTCTCTTCCCACTCGCCTTTCATTCTTCCTCAGCCCTTTTTTAGTGTCCCTAGATCTGAATGATACTTATTTGCACATACCTACTTGTCCTTCTTTCAGGAAATTCCTAATTTTTTTTTTTTACTGGGTTATGCATTTTAAATTTGCTGCTCTGCCTTTTTGTCTTCCCACCACATCAAGGGTCTTCAAGTGTGTATCTCCAGTGGTGGCATTCTGCTGCACCCAGGGAATTCAGAATTTTCCCTACCTGGACAGTCTGTTGTTCCAAGCTCTCTCTCTCTCTCTCTCCGGGAATCCTTCTTTGGCATCTAGATTTCACTCTCCATCTCCTGCCATTTCTGGGTTTCACAATCGGCTACAAGAAATCCCACATGATTTCTACTCAGGATCTGGTTTTCCTGGGTTGCAGACTGGAGACAGAAAATGAATGCCTTACTCCCTTAGGAGAAAGTTTATCCAATTTCTTCCTAGATCTCTCATTTGCAAGACACTGCACAACAAGGGAAATGCTAAAAGCTTTGGTTTGCATGGCGGCCACCATTCTTTTGCTTTCCCTAGCCAGACTTCCCATGAGGAAAATGCAGTGGTTTCTGAAATGTGTGTGGTTCCAACACTCCCACCCCTTGGACACACTGGTCCCCATACTTCCTTTTATCAAAAAAAGAGCTACTTTGGTGGAGGAAACAGGTTGATCTCTACCCAGGACTTTCCTTTACACCACCTTCTCCTCTTCAAGAAGTTCACACAGATGCCTAGGACAAGTGGTGGTTGGCATGGATCACACCTGGGTCAGGATGGATGGCAACCACAATTCCTGAAGGAGCATATCAATTTGAAGGAAATAAGGGCTTTTCTGCAAGCACTGCAGACCTTCTCCCACTTGTGAAAACCAGGGCCACTCCTAGTTTACATGGACAAATAACAGTCATACAGTACATAAACAGGGGAGGCACCAGGTCTTTCCAGTTGTGCAGGTTAGCCCAGGAGGCATGGAACTGGGCCACCAAGATTGACATCACCCTCTTAGCCAAGTACTTTCCCCTGACAGGACAGTGTGCTGGCAGACTCTCTAAACTGTTTCTTGAAATACCCCCACAAATGGACCTTAAACATACAGGTTTTCCAGGGAATCACTCTTCAGTGAGGCACACCTCAGATAGACTAGCCATCAGCTCCCTCAGTTCTGTATCAGGGAACCTTGAACTTCACCCTTCATGACAGATTCCTTCTCCTTCCAGTGGACAGGGAAGTTCCTCCATGCCTTCCCTTCACTCCCTACCTCTTCTTCCAAAAAGTTCTTCTAAAAGCACTCGAAGCACCCATTCTCCTTTTACTGGCCCTCTTTTGGCCGAGACAACATTGGTTTCCCCTGCTATTTCACCTGGCAAAGGGAAATTACAGGAAAATAACTCTGCAACCTGACATGATCACTCAACAAAAATGATTTTAAATCCCTCAAAGATGCACCTTCTGTGAGGAGGTTGTTGAAGTGCTGCAGGAAGCCGAGACACCCCTACTAGAAAATGTTACACAGCTAAATGGAAAAGGCTTTCTTATTGGTGCCACAAACACAGTCAGGACCCACTCTTATCAAAGGCTCCTGCTGTCCTGCAATATCTTTGTGAATTACTTCATTCGGGCGTAGCTTACTCTTCTATAAAAGCTCACCTCTCGGATGTCATTGCCTGCCTCTTAACCCCCACACACACACACACACACACACTTATGGCCAAAGTGGAAGTCAAGCTTTTCCTCAGGGGAGTTCTGCATCTTAACCCACCAAGGAATCCTCTTTCCCCACCTTGGGAATCTCAATTTGTACTGTAAAGCATACTTTTCCTCCCCTTGAACCAGTATCTTCTACCTCTAAAATTATGCACTTGGAAAGCTGTTATACTCTTGGCTGTTGCTTGTGCTAGGAGAGTTTCTGAGTTACAAGGTCTCATGTCCATTCTGCAAGGACCGGGTGACTGTCAGGGCTAATCCATCCTTCATGCCTAAGGTAGTGAACGAACTGTCCCCTCAATCAGGCTATTCACATTCATCTTTTCTTTTCCAATCACCCAAAATAGTTGGGAAGGACTCCTGCATTCTCTGGACACAAACAGACAACTGAGATTTTATCTTTAGAAAACTAAATCTTCAGGAAAACTGACCAGCTGTTTGGCTAGCCCAACTTAGGGTTCATAAAAGATGCATTACCAAAACTAGCTATGGAAGCTTGGATTTCTAAGGCCATCTTCTGCTGTTCACAATTTCTTGCCTTCCTGCCCAAAAGCTGATTACACTAGGGCAGTGGCCTCCTCAGGACCTTTTTGCAAAGGAGTAGATGCCAGGTCTATCTTGGAAGCGCCTTCTTGGTCCTCTGTACATACCTTCAGCAAACATTACATAATTGATTCCTTTTCCAGGTCCAGGGCTGCCTTGGCTAGGTCTGCCTTGTCTGGACTTTTAGATAGCATATCTACTCAGTAGCCAACCACCCTTTTAAATACCTCTTTCAGTTCTGGGAATCACCCATATGTCAGGAATACTACAACAATGATTTCAGTTAAGAGACAGTACAGTTGTGTAACAATGTAATATAACAGTAGATGTCCTACTGTTGCAGTATTTCTTCCCACCCTCCTTTTTTCTCTTCTCTGGCTTACTTCAGCCTCCTTCTGCCTCCTGCTTTAACTTCTACTCTGCAGAATGGAAACGGGGAAATTTACTTTACCTGTTTGAGTTGCACCCCTGACTAATCTCCATCTCTCAGTAGTCTTCAGGCTGCTGCCTTGGAGATAATATGAGGCACATGCTCATATGTACATCTGTATATTCCCCATGTGTACAGGCTGAGGTCATGCATTGGACGCTCAGCCTCAGGAAGGTAAAGCTTTGCTACCCTGGCCAGACATTAGTGGTGACCATCCTTATGCAAGAATACTGCAGCAGTGATAAGTAGGACATCTACTGTTATGGCAAGTTCTTACATAATGGTATTTTTAATTAGAAATGAAAAATTGGAAGCTAGTGAGAACCTAGTGATCATTATAGATTCCGTAGTTTTTTCAGGATGGAGAATAAACAATGCAGTGACACCATGGCTGTGATTGTCCTCTATGAGGTCTGTATTTCAAGTTAACTTTGTACATGAAGGTATATCCCATGCCATGCAGCTTCCTGTAGCTTACTCATTACCATGTTGAGCTGTATGCTGCATATGTTGACATCACCCAAGTTGAGTCAGTGCTGAAAGAGACTCGAAAGATTCTAAACTTACTTCAACCTCTGAAAGCACTGAAGTTGGATGTGACTTTGGCATTGACAGAAGCATACTCTCCACCATCAGCTGCAGAGCTACCAGAACTTGTTGTAGTTGGGACTACCAAGTTAAACTTCATCCGAAATGGAACTGCCCATGATCCCTTCTCTGCCTTCTTCCACATCATCTCTAGGTCTTTCATGGCCTACAAAAGTACTTCAGAGGCAGACCTGGATGGTTTGATGAAGACCTTTTTTGAAGACATAGATTAAGATGGGAGTCACCATCTCCTTTATCTATGAGGGTAGGTGGAACTGGCTTGATGCCGCCTCTTTCTGGCTCCTTCCTGGAAGCAAATTTTGGCAGTGACAGAATCAGATCTGATTCCAGACCCAAGACCTTTTCCCATGATGCCAACTGTAACACTGGCCTTGGCACTGGAGACATTATATCTGCAACACTTTACTCTGATGGGCTCAAGGCTAGTGTCATCTTGGGACTGATGACTTGACCACAAGGCTTTGGCACTGTCATCAGAGTTGTCCTGGATGGCTCTGTTCACTGTGTCTGAGACTGGCATTTGAATCTTTGGTTCCAGTCCCTTCCTCAAGGCTATAGGTTCATAGGTTGGTATTAGGCTATCGGCCCTAGGGCCTATACAAGCCTAGCCATAACAATTCTCTGGATATTTCTTCCCACAATATTTACTTCCCTGGACCCATCTAACAGGGTGACTGACATGATCCCCGGGGTGAATTCCCCTATCTCCCATCCTATCGTCAAGGTTCCTTTTGAAGAGGGCCAAGGAGGTGCTCTGCTTGACATGTATGGGCAGTCCATTCCAGAGTATGGGGGGAGTCTGTGGGTCAGGAACCTATCCCTCCTACATGTTTTGTTCATTGTGATGACAAGATTTAGATCCCTGGAGCATGTGGCTCTGAGGGATTGAGATTTCTTTAAGTGGAGCATGTCCAACAGCTCAGGGCTTGACATGGCCTTCTATGTTAAGTAGAGATCGCCTCTGAGTAGACGATATGCCACAGAGTATAGCTGGAGTTTTTTTGGATAGTCAGCATAGGGCATCTGCTTTAGGCCTGTGATTCTTTTAGTGAGGTATTTCTGCGGCCTTTCCAGCTGTTGCAGATGTCTTGTGAGGTACATATCAAACGGGGCGCTGTACTCTGTAATGGGTCTAATGAGGGATGAGTACAGTGGGACAATCACCTCCTTTTTTTCTGGATGAAAAGCCCTTAGTGATGAGGTGTGCTGCATAGAAGGATTTCCTGACTGTTGTGGCGATGTGGTTATTGAAGGTGAGTCCACTGTCCACCTGTGTCCCTAAAGCTGTTATCACACTTTAGGTGTTTAGTGTACTGCCACCTGTGTGGTAATTCATGGGTACATGTTTTTTCCCAAAGGGATAACTATACATTTCTTAGCATTAAGCTTGAGCCTATGGCTGTGGCACCAAGCATCTGTTTCTGTATGCATCTGTAAGGCCCTTTTGTAGAATATCCACATCATTTGGGGATTCAGTAATGGCTCCTGGTTTGCAGTCGTCTGCGAACTTTGTTAGCCAGAGTCCCTTAGTGTTCCATCCACGTTCTTTGCTTTGGGGGTGATGTTTTTTGTACATATCCTTTTGGAGAAGTGGACACAGTTACTGACCTGACATCCTATGGTCCAGCAGAGATTGGAATAGCTTTTCAGGTTATGGGGAGAATGATTGCCGCCTCTTTGAAAGCAGACATAGATGACATTATGATAGTTTTCACTCCATGACTCCCAATCCTTCTCTCCTTTCTCATAAAGCATCCTTAGTCATAGCTGAGCTGTGGGCATCAAAGCTACCACTCCACAGCAAGAGTCATCATCTGAGGAGCTAGGAAATACTTGGAAAGTTTTTTTTGGGGGGGGGGGTTAGAGTTCATGTAAATGAAGTTGCATAGACCCCCCATTGAATTCTGTAATTTCAGAGACAGACTTGGATGAGAGGGCTCCTCCAATCCTTTCTTAAGGATGCCACTTTTGAAGTCTCAGAATTCATGTATCAGAGGGGATCATGGCCTACCAACCCACCCAAGGTAAGGCAAACTCTGAGAAGGCTTCCAGCACTGGACTTTGAAAGATGAAATGCAGAAGTGTGAACTGGATGGCAAAACGATTTTTGCCATCTGAGTGAGATTTGAGAGCTCCCCCCAAAGATCATAAAGTAGGAAACAAAAGGGCCCAAAGTCACTCTAGTTAAAGACCAAGTGACAGTTGTAAAATTCAACTGACGGAACTAGCCGAGGCAGAGATGACTACTTTAATGGATGCTGGAAAAGAGACAGAGGGGGGCCTGCACATATGGGGCTATCACCGGCCTATTTCCTGACAGGCAACACCAGCATCCCTGAAGGGCTGTCTGACTGCTCCCCTCTAGAGGAAGTCTGGGGTTGTTTATTCCTTTACCCTTCTGTGTGGATGACCATCACTCAGGACAAATTGGGTTTGAGGGATAATATCCAGAGACTATTCTGTACCCTTTTTTGTACCACACAAAATCAAAAATGCTTTGAATGTTCAAGAGATCTTAAGAAAGATGTTGACTTTGCGAGTAATAACTGAAGAGATCTTTGATTTTGTGGTTGTCGAACATCCTAAGATACCAATTTTGAAAGTACTACCCAAAATACATAAACATAAGATAGACTCCACTTTTAGACCAATTGTATCAAGTTGGGGGTGGGTCACTGAATCTCTCTCTTTATGGGTGGAGACTTTAAAGTTGCTATTTGTTGAGGCACCAGGCGTATTGATGGGTACCGTGCATTTTTTGAAATCCTTATCGAGTTTCATGGATGGATTTACTGCAATTTCCAAGGAAATGCTAGCAGCTACCTTAGATATGAACATTTTTTTTTTTTTTTTTTTTTACAGTTATTCCAAATGTTTATAAAATAACACCTGTTAGAGAATTTCTTAGTAAGAAGTGTCATTAGGACAGTTCATTTGTTTTACAGATCTGTTTATTTGTACATTTAATTTTGGAAAATTGTATATTTTTTATGACCAGTACTGTTAGCAATGCTGGGGAGTGGACATGGGCAGTGCGTGTGCCAATACTTATGCGAACTGGCTTTTTGGGAGGAACAAGGAGGAATAAGTTATTATTTTATAAAAGATTTGTTGATGAGTTGTTCCTTTTATGGTCTGGCACTGCAGATTAATTATGTTTGTTTAACTATTTAGACACTAGTATGGATTTTTTAAAGTGTTCTATTGATATCTCAGATGGAACCATTGATTTTTTTTTAGACGTTAGAATAGATTTTACTTCTAATACCCAGATACAAAGCAGAATTTATAAAAAGCCCTGCTGGAAGAATAATTTATTGGCACAGGATAGCATGCTCCCTAAGCATGTTTTCATAAGTATAGTCAAGGGACAAATTCTTAGAACTTCCAGGCTTTGCACCGATGGTTTAATATATAAGGAAGAGCTCGGGAATTTGTTTCGTAGATTTAAAACAAGAGGATATAAAGATTTAGATATAAATCTAGTGGTGGATCAAGGAAAAATATTTAAGAAGACAAAAGGTTAACTCTGGCTTGGATCTCGTGTACAGAGGGATGCACAGCCTAAATGTTGTGATGTAAGTGGATCCCCAAGCCGTTCGAGAGTGACACTTCAATATAATAGTGACATTAAGATCTGTGATGTTATTAAAGACAACTGGAGAATTCTCTTGGCTGATTAGAAACTTAGGAGTATAGTTGGAGATGGACTCTCCTTTACTTTCAAAAATAATGTAAAACTGAAAAGATTTGGGTAGAGAGGTACTTCCATCTATTGATAGTAAACTGTTGAACCGAGTGGGAATGTTCCATTGCAGAAGGTGCAAAGCCTGCCGTTATATTTGTTCAGACAATATTTCTCAACATTCCGTTACCTTAAGAATCTATGAACCTAGCTGATATGCTGATTGCCGTAGCAGACACCTTTATTTGGCCAAGTGCTCTAACTGTATTTGTTTTTATGTTGGTAAAACCAGCAAAATGTCCTGCAACATGCAAGTGATATATATTAAGTTGAAGGCTAAACATATCTCTCTGATGATTTCCGCTTGAGCAGAGGAACCAGACAGGGGTGTCCTGTTTCCCTTTTGCTATTTGCATTATATTTAGAACCATTGGCAAAGAAAATAAGGAACTCAAAAATTCAAGGATCTGTATTTGCAGATGATATTTTACACCAGACAAAACCATAAAAGGACATTACAGTGTTTTGGAACATTTTGATACAGTTTCATTTCTTTTCGGGATGCAGAATTAATGAAGCTAATAGTGGTAAATTGTATACCCACACACATATTGGTTCAGCGATATCCATATTTTAGGGACATGATAAAATTAAGTATTTTAGGAGTATGGAATAAAAATTATTCTAGTTTGGCACCTAAGCATATGTGGGAAGAGAGTAAACAAAAGATAATACAAAAACTGAGAAATTGGAAGCCGTATTATATGGGTATTAATATTAAGATATAAGCAGTTAAAATGCTTGTAGTCCCTTTATTCTTGTACACAGGTCAGGCATATTTGTGTCAACCAGAGGAGAAGTTGTGGATAGCAATTAATAAAAAGCTAAAGGATTTTATCTGGGAGGGGAAGGCGGCAGTAGTGAAGTGGGATAAGGTGATTCTTACAATAGAACAAGGTGAATTGGGATTACCCAATTTGAAGAGGTATTTCAGAGCTACACAGTTAAGGCTCTTATGCACAGCACAAGCAGAAACTTATAATTCAAAGTGGATGGGGATGTTGATGAAACAGAGGGGAAGTTCAAGAAACGAGGAGAGACTGGGATTTTAGATGCATATCTTTAAGGCAAAGAACAGTAATCATAGAGAATATTATATTCATATAGCAGCAGAAAGTATTCTAAGAACTAAGCCAACACTGGAATGGAGTAAGGAGATTATGCCGATAAGGATCACTGCAATTAGGGGTGCAGACAGTAGGCAAGAGGGGGTTGGAATTTATTGGAGAAAGCTGACAAAGGAACCAAGGTATTAGGAGCAAATAATTAGAGAGGGAAAGGTAATAAAATGGGAAGATGCCAAGAGTTTATTTGGACTGCAAGTTAGAGATTGCGTCCCCATCAAGGACTGATCTCAAAGTATAGGCAAAGAGAAATAAGGGGCTCCTAAACAAAAGACCAGCACTCATATAGTTTTTAGAAGAATCTAGAATAGAAGCTGCTACTAAAAAAAAGGAATAATTAGTAGAACATATAAAATGTTGCATGATAACTAAGAATCAGTCAGAGGAGGTTAGAAAGGCTTGGGAAGAGAGATTGTATAAGCAATTCACAAAGAAACAATGTGGAGATATATGTATGTCTCCCAAATATGCAACAAAATCTAGAAGATTTAGGATTTTTGCTTGGAAATGTTTACATAGATATTTTTATGTCCCAAGTAAACTCCAGAGAATTTTTCCTCAGGTAGACAGCAGATGTTGGAGGTGTGATGTGGAAGAAAGAGGTAATTGGGAACATGCTTTCTGGGAGTGTAATGAATATGGAAGACTAAAGATTCCCTGCAGACTACTCTGTTGGAGATACAGGTATGCAAATTGGTGTAACTAGAGAAATGATTTCCCTGAGCTATAATACAGAATTAGAATTGCCTAGACACAGTAAGGCCTCGCTGTGTCTAATTATGGTGGCTGCCAAAAAAGCATTTACTAGTATATGGAAATCAAAGTCTATACCAGCTGTACTAGAAGTAGTGAGTATATTAACAGAGATAAAACATCTGGAATTGGGGTCTTTAAAAGGGTAGGAATGAATTACATAGGAAAAAATGGGAATTTTGGGAATAATACATACAGAGGAGGAATGAGGTTTTAAAGAAGGCAGGACTTGAATGAGCTATGTAATGTTTGACTGACAATGATTGTGTAGACGTATAAAGTTTGCAGCTAGGATTATGTCATTATGGTTTGTGATGTAAAATGCAGCTGGGATTATGTCAGTATGATTTGTTTTCAGTTGTATAAATGTATGATTGTATATGTCATAAGTGGTAATTTAATAAAGATTTTTTTCTCGTTTTTTAAAAAGACGAGTCCTTAAAGAAATCATATCTCTATTATCAATATTTTAAGGGTCTGAAAAAAGCACTTACATCATGATGGCAAAAAAATGTAAGGGCTGTGTGGCAGTGAGGGCTTTGCAGCTTAGAGGTTATGTGTGCAGATGCTAATGCCTGTAACAAAGTGTTTTTCAGGACAAGAATTTTAAGGCAGTCATTGGCCACTTCAGAAGTCCTTAGAGTTAGCATTTCAGCAAAGAGTTCAGGCTCTACGTGGGATGAGGTTGAGACTGTTTTCCTAGGAGCTCTTGGGTGTGGAGCACTTTCTTGAGAAATTATTTGGTAAGAACTAGGTGAAAGGAAGAGGATCCATGGATAAGCAGGTTGAATTAGTGGAGGATGTACACCTTCTTAGAGATGGTTGCCAAGCTTGTATTAAACAGTGAGGTAAAATGGTTGAGACCTTTTTCTGTTCTGGTCTGGGGTGATGCACACCAAGAGGAAAACTGCTGAGGTAAGATTTCCTTGTGGATTTGCATACTTCTTGCATGGTTACATGTACATCTGGTGGATATTTGTCTGAGTTGGGGGGAGGGGCAGTTGCCTAGTCTCCAGATAGTCAGTTTGAGGCTGTTGAGATTGAGATGTATCAAAGTTGCTTCCATGGATATCAGCAGGGTCGGTCCTGGGGAGATATTGTCCTGAGATGGAGGAGGCCTATTGCTGTTTTCTGCCCTAACCTATTTCACTCTTTCAGGGGCCCCTTTTAAAGTCTTTCTTCTGCTTAAATCATTCACATTCTGTTTATTTCTGTAAAGAGTCATTCGTAAAATTTCTTTGTTATGGTATACTAACTGGTAAGTGGAGAGATTGCTTCATGGTTTGTATAGTTTTGAGTTTTAAATGACCTCTACTTTTAGGTGACCAGGTAAGGGGTACTTGTCCAAAGATGTTTTGAAGCTCTGCTCCATTGTCTTTTGGCAAAGGCTGGATTTTTATCTGATAAGTGTATTCTGTTCATTGAGAGGCGTAGCTAGGCTAGTGGAAAGGGTATTAGAGGGTGCGTTCAAGAGATCCTGATTAATCAGTAGTGCATTACTGGCATTCATTTCTTTACCAGCATTTCTGAAAGCCAGTACTGAAATGACTAGCTGTATAGCCTTTGCTGTCAGGACAGCAGTGTTTGTAGTGTAAGGTGTAGCAAGAGGTTTGTTTCAGTTTTTAAATTAAATAGATTTTTAAATTACTTATAACACTGAAAGGGACCTGCTTGTTCCTGAGGTGAGGTGTGCCAGGTTGGTGGAATGGACTTTTTTTGTTCCCGAGTTTGGGGGGGGGGGGTAGATCAGAGGATGCCACCAGAAGCTACAGCTCTGTGCTCAGTTTATCTTCTTTCTGTAGTTCTCTGTTTAGTCCAAGCACTCTCATGCACCCTTCCTAGCTTAACTCTTTACTTATTCTCTACAACTTTATAACTTCTTTCCTTGAAAAACAATGTTATAAATTGAAGTTATTGCATTTTTCTTACTAATTACATATGCAGTTGTAGATTGCTTGCATATATTTGGTCAAACTGTCTCAAGATTTTCATTTATTCTTTAATATAATATTTCATGGTTTACTGTGTAATGGGTATTGTTGGGGGGTGGTTCCACCCTCCGACTCCACTGAAAAGGGATGTTTTGCCCATTTGGAGTATTCTAGACAACAAGTGGTAGCTAATAAAGTGTGTTCATTGTTCATATTATACTGCGGTGGTGGTGCTGCGGTAGCATTGTCGCCTCACAGTAAGACGTTGTCCTGTTCGATTCTCAGCTAGAGCATCTTCTGTGTAAAGACATGCGTGAATGGGCGTACCTTCGTTGAAGGTTGTGCGTCAGGGCCGGCAACTCGGCACGTAAAAATCTACTGCCAGTCATTAGCAGACCAGAGTTCCGCTGTGGCGACCCCCAACCGGGAAAGCCGAAAGGCACAACAACAACTTAATGTTAAGTTAAATAGCATCCTCTGCAGCTTTGGAAGTGTTGTGGCAATGCTAATTCATAGAATGTATCCTGCCAAGGGCACCATATATCCAGCCAGTCTACAAAAGCAGAAGCACCCTCCTCTTTTGCAGTATGCCTGATGAAAAACCTATGCAGGAGACTACATCCTGGTACTAAAGGGATGTACAGGTGTGAAAATCCTTGGTAGTTTATTGCTGCCAGTACATTAAGCAAGACTCTATCAGAATCACAATCTGTCAGCCGTATGGCCTGTTCCATCTATATTTGCTAAGGGCAGCGAAGTATCAAGTTGGGAACATTTCCTTTTCTTCCTGATATTAATTGCTATTTCATGTCATCTAAGAGAGGGAAGTGCTGCTGTGGTTGGCAAATCCTGTAAAAAGACAGGCATACCAAATGTCTTCTTTTTTGTCTGGGATAAGAACATAATTTTAAAGCATGTACAATTTGCCAGTCATTTGTAATCAAGACCCTCCAAAGCCCTTTCTTCTCCCTTAACTTGTATTTGGAAGGCAAGTATTTCCAGGCTCCAGCACAGTCATTATGATGGTAATAGAATTGTCTTCCTTTGACATCTCTCTTCACCTGAGGAAAAATCTAAAAAGTCAAAAGAAGATGCAAATACTCCTGCTTCTTTGTCTTGGTTGGAGTCTGACATCTCCATTGAGGCAGTTGATAAAGCCATCTGACTTCCTGACATTTGTACCTTTTCCCAGTTTTGAGACCTTTTTAGTGGCTGGGTAAGACAACAAGCAAAGCTATGAAGAGAGAGAACCGAGATTAGTTTTCTGAGCGAATGGAAGTATTCTTTAGGTTCTAATTGGGGAAGACTCATCAGGAATTCTCTTGGAGGTGTGCCCAGGGTCAGTCCAACTTCATTTCTTTTGATACCCAGTAGACAAGAAACCAAAAAATAGACGCTTCTTTCCTCTCTGTAGGGATCTATAAGCGGGAGTGGTTTAAGTTTTTACAGGGACTTTTTAAAGCCTTTATGTCCTTATAGCCTCCTCATTTTCATTGCTTTCCTGCTTCTACTCCCCAGGAATGAAAGGTGGAGTCTTCTGAAAAAGACAAATCATTGGAATCTAATTTAGAACATCTGGACAATTCCCAAATGCTTTCTTCCAATGACTGAGTTTGAAGTTGATAATTTGTCTTAAGACTTGCTTCAGGAAGAACTTGCACTTGCTTTTAGAGATACCATTCATAAGGTAGTATAACATTTTAACTGAAAGTACTTCTCAAATGTACCTCACTATGAGAAATATTCCTTATTGTGGGTCAAAGCCCATGTTCTTTTGAAGTTCCACATTGAAAGGGTCTGTCACACATTAATTGTTAGGAATTAACTGATATCCATAGTAAATGGTACTAAATCATATTAATTTATCAAAAGAACTTTTTATAAGTACAAAATGGCACATTTTACCTATCATGAGATTCCTAGCTGAAGTTATTAGTGTTCAACATTTTGCCCATTTGCTCCACATCATGAGAGCTAGTGTTCCTCATTTTGGAAGGTTGAGAGCCTTGGTTATATGGATAATATCCTGCCAAAGATATAACAGCCAGCCAGCTTCCAGAGCTTCAGGCTCCTTCCATAAATCTAAGTCATTAGCTCGAGTTGAGCTGTCTAAAAAGACATGTTTCAATGTCAAACCTTTCAGAGATTTCCTGCCACAGAAGAGCGCTGATTGGCTAACATCCAGTGCTTTGCAGATAAGTTCCCTTTTGAAGAAAAAACCTTCCACATCTACTTGACGGCCTTCTGTTGCAGTATTCTTAACATGAGAGGGCTTTCCACTGCAGGCGACCTGACATCGGCCAGTATACAAAAGTATTTCACTACTGTATGATGTGTGGTATGTTGCACGTAGGCTGTCATACATCGACCATAAAAGTGGTGTCTACCTCAAAACTTGCCAGTCCATATGCCACCTTGAACATCGGTCTGCTCACCAAGCCTTTTGCTGTTTTCTGTGAATACTCAGATAAAGATAAGAGCCCAGTTGGTGAAATCTTGTTTTTTTTTTTTACTGCTGTGTAATGGAAGGGTTTGTTTCATCCAAAAAGGCATAAGCCAGTGTGGAAGATAAATTCCACATGAGGATAGCTATCTACAGTGTCTGTTCTGTCTAGGGCCTACCCACGATCATAAATTCTGTCCCATTTGTCAGGCGTTTGTAACCAAGACCCTTAGAAATAGACTTTTCTTCCTTAACCATTTACTTGGAAAACCAATGCTTAAAGTTATTAGCAAAAAGTGCGATGGAGGGATCCTCTGGTCCTGAGGTCAAATCGACTGCTAAGCAGAAGGCCAGAAAGCAGAGGCCTGAAACTGCTGCTGCACCTGTTCATATGGACATTTTTCCAGAGGAGGATGAGAGGTCGGAGATGCGTGCAGTTCCTGGTTCCGGAAAGCAGGCCATGCCCGATGTTGAGGTCGGCCTGGATCCAACCACTGGCAGGTCCTCACAGGCTGAGTAGGTATCTGTCCAGGATGTACAGAGGGAAACGAGGCTTGTCATAACTGAAGGCCCGAAATGTATACCTCCGATCCGAGTGTGGGAGGAAATCCACTCTGATATCCTTGAATGCAGACCTACTTCCTGCTCTCTGACACTACATAGGGCAGACATGCATCAAAAGAAAAAACAAAACATTTGTTCTCCCCTAAGGAACCTGCTAGTGACTGGGAACAGTTCACAGAAGGACTTTTCAGTGCTCTTATGGCCTTAATCCCCCCCAGGAGTCTGTCTCTCTACACCGCCATGCACAGCATCACCATAAAGAGTTAGGGCGAAGGTTTCCTCAGATGAAGAGCCTTCTCAGAATTGGAATCTCTGGCCTACTCCTCACAGATTCCCTCCCCTCTAGATTATGCTTCCCCAGAGGAGGACTCCAGTGGAGCAGACTCACCCATGGAAGAACTCTCTTTTGGTGAGACCTTAGTGAAAATGAGAGAACATTTCATATGGAATTGCACTCTGGTATCAGAAGTACAGAAAAGATACCATGACCTACTGCAGGGGGAAGCACCCAATCCTTCAGCTATTCCTCCTGTGTTACCTGCTTTTCCGTATGCCTTTGCATCTGCTTCCAAGACCCCAGACTCCCAGACACCCAGCCTCCTGCTCCTAAGAAGTCTGACCATTTTTACAAGGTCCCTGAGGACTGTAAGTTTTTGTTTAAATGTCCTTCAGCAAATATCTGTGATTTCAGTGGCTTCAGACAAATCATCCAGGTTACTGCCCTCAACCTCTCTCCTTCCTTCAAATAAGGACAGCAGGAACCTGGAAAGACTAGATAAGAAGGTGCATACTTCTGCCACCTTGGCATTTGGAGACAAATTATTAGACACACATGACCATGTTTGTCTTAGAGATTTTTTCCCTACACTCTCAGGTCATTTCAGATTTACTTGACTGTGACAGTAAGACTTTGGCTGCCTCCCTGCTGGGAGATAACTCACAGGTAGTCCGCCACTTCATCAAATGCAGCTATGATGCTGCAGAAGCCTCTGCCAGGACAGCTGCTTCTGGCTGTGTATTAAGAAGATTCTCCTGGTTGAGTCCAACCATTACCAGAGCATATTAAATCCAAGCCTATGGATGCCCCTTTGGACAAATTTGCTTTATTTGTTCCTGCAGCGGCTAGTTTATTTAAATGCCTGCAGGAAAAGGGAAAAGAGATGCAAGAACTGAAGCACATGTTTGCTTCCCCAGTGCTTAAATTCCAGAGAAATTACCCAACAAAGACTGCCTTTGTATACAGGCATTCCTGCTCCCTCCACCTAAATCAAGAAAGGATGGTAGAAGGCCTTAGCAGTCCAGGACTGCCCCTGCAACTTCTGCTTAAAAGTGGCCCTTTCCAGACCAGCCTTGGGTCCCTCTGACTGTCCAATTCACCCCACTCACTTTCCATCTGCTTCTTTGTCCCTGCCAGTCTGGGAAAGGATAACTCAAGACTCCTTGGTTCTCTCCATCATTCAAAAAGGATACTTTCTGGTACGGGATTCCATGCCTTCTTTAAGAGGCACTCCATAACCACCAAAGGAGCAACTACCATCCTTTCCAGAGGTACTTCTAGACCTATGGAGATGAGGAACCATTTAGGAAGATCTTCAAGATCAAAAAGGAAGAGGATATGATGATGTCCTCTCATTCTTCCTCACTGAAGGGTTACGGATCTGATCTTCTGATTCGACTCGGCCGCATTTTCCAGACTTCATATCCTAATCTCTAGCCCCTCCCTCTTCCCATAATGTAACACACTACCTGTAATTCCTCAAATTTCATTTGCCGCCATTCATAGGTTCATACCCTAGGAAGGTGGTCCACACAGCCTACCTGGACCTCGTAAAAGCCTTTGATACAATAACCCACTCGGGCATTATAGATAAGCTCAGCAGCTTAAATATAAACCCCTATGTCACTAGATGGGTTGCAAACTGGCTCAAGGACAGAACCCACATGGTTAGAAATGCTGGAGACATGTCAGACTCCAAACCAGTTACAAGTGGTGTCCCACAATGCTCAGTCCTGGGACCTCTCTTGTTCGGTATATATTTCTCGGAGGTACAGGCCAACACGGAAGGACTGTGGCTGACCAAGTTCGCAGATGACTGCAAACTGGGCGCCATAATAGACTCTCCAGCCGACACAAGCATCCTCCAAAAGGGCCTCATAGAAACAGACAACTGGTGCCAGAGCCATGGCCTCAAGCTAAATGCCAAAAAGTGTATAGCCATCCCCTTTGGCAAAAACAAAGTGCCCACAAATTACCACATAGGTGGTAATCCATTAAGTACAGAAGAAATTAGGGACCTGGGGACCCAAGTTGATAGTCTATCATTTGACAACCACATGGCCAAAGTGGTTAGAAAAACATTTTATATAGCCCACCTAATCATGAAGGGATTCACATCTAGATCAGGGGAGGTCATCGTGCCCCTTTACTCATCCCTCATCAGGTCCATAATTGAGTACAATGCCCCTTTTGGGATGTACCTTACCAGACACCTGCAGCAACTGGAAAGACCCCAAAAGTACCTCACCGAGAGGATCAAAGGGCTCAAACAGATGCCATATGCTGCCCGGTTAAAGAAACTCCAGCTCTACTCAGTGGCATACCGCCTGTTCAGGGGCGATCTGTGCCTGACGTATAAAGCCATGTCCAACCCGGAATTAATGGACATGCTGCACCTCAGAAAATCCAAATCCCATCAAGCTACATGCTCGAGAGACTTGAACCTCAGCACTGAAATAAATAGGACATGCTGGAGGGACAGATTCATAACCCAGAGGCTCCCTTCACTCTGGAATGAAATCCCAGTCCAGGTTAGGCAGAGTCCCTCATTGACTCTCTTCAAGAGGAATCTTGATGAGTGGATGGGAGATCGTAGGTTTAACCCGGGTATCACTTCTGTGTCACTGTTAGACAGAGGCACAGTATACTAACCTCGAAAAAGGGCATAGCAAAATTAATTTAAAATGGGTAGCGAAAGCCAAACACATTCTGGCTAGGCTTATAAATGCCCTAGGGTTTGTCTTTTGAGCCTTGCCTAAAAAAGGCACTATAGGGGTAGCAAGAGCCTTTGCCAATATCCGAAAGCCCAGGGGTGACAGGTGCAAGCCGTCCCTAGCGAAGCATTGTGGCTTGTTGAGCATGTCATCCCAGGCTGACAGGCATTGGATCCCCTTTGAATGACACCAATACTTAAGCCAATTGTTGAAATTGATAATCTTGTCTTCATATTGTGGCATCATTCTTGGTGAGGGTAAGATGCTACTCAAGGTCAGGGTCATACCGGCCTGGGCCACATGCTCAGAGAGCTCCTGTATGTCTCTTTTCATGTAGTTCAAGGAGGTACGTCTCAGGTCATTCACACCAGCATGGACAATGACTGAGTCATATTTGTACTTGCCTTGGAGTGACCTGAGTGCTTGTGTTATGTGGTGGATCCTAGCGCCCGACAGGGGCAAGAAGAAAGATTCCTCAATCACAGGCTGTAAGCACGGTTCTTTTTTTTTTTTTTACTAAAATCATTATTTAATTTATTTTATAAAACTTTTCCTCACTCTATATTGTTAAGCTGTAGGTTGATATAATTATTCTACCTTTAATTCCTTTTTCAACTGTTAGCTCAATCAGAACATGCCTTTGCTTTCTTACCATGTTTTATTTTTAATGCTTCCCCTTCTAAACTTACAAGAATCATAACTGGCTCTTTCAGTTCTTTTACCTGAGCCTGCTTTTTTGTTGTTCTGCTCACTATTCTGTTCTTCCTGACGATCGGATTGTTTGGTTTCCACCATGGGCTCCCGATAAGGATGCCAGGTTGTTAAGTGCATTATTTGAATGTGTCCCTTTCTTGATTTAATAGGTGGAAGATTTGTCACTGTGCTTGCCAGACTTTGTACATTCAAGTTTTTGTGCATTGAGTTTAGGTGGTAAGGTAACAACTATACCTCTCAACTGTTTTTTTTTGTAGAATGTCCAGATTTTTGCCTTGTATTTGTGGTGTATTCCTCATAAAATTGTGTGGTTTTATGTCAAGTTACTCAGCAGTGAAGTCTGTAAATAAGGTATGGTAACAGTAGACCTGTTACAAACATCACTTGTCTTCCAGGATTAATAATTTTTCTCCATGTCTTTCAGCACCAAGAGAGTCTCTTGTGCTTCCTTTTTCCCAGCGAGGCACTGTGGGATTTTAACATGATTCCTGCTAGTTAGTATACCCGATTTCCTTTACTGGTGTAATGTGTTGAACCTTTTTCCTGTGAGTGCCTTCGAGCATAGTCTTTCAAATTTTTGCATTTCTTATAGTGATTCCCTCTGGCTCAGGGGCTCACACCCCCTACAACAGCAACAAAAAAAAAAAAAGAAGAAAGAATTAAGATATTGAACAAGTTAAAATTACGGAGCAACCATACAGGGCTGTGGATCCTAACCCTTTGATCCGAAGATCCTGGCACCGCCCCTGGATCCAAAGCTCTCTATCTGATCTGGCAGGGTTGGTCTGATTGAGTACTTCACACTATTTAAGCCTTCATCGGATCCAAGAAACTTGGATCCGGTTAACTGCAGTTCCTCCTAAAATTGATATCTGAAGTAGTTAACTTCATTTGTGCAGCAACCTTTGGGAATTGGATTTGACCTCAGATTCGAGCCGGCAGTTTTCAACAGCTTTAGATCCAAGCTCCAAACTCCTCCCCCTACCCATAATCCCCTGCCAACCCTGACTGACCTCAGATCTAGTTTGCCGCGGTTTAGTTCAGCAGCTTGTTCCAGAGTTTCCAGGCGTTCTCGTTGTTTTTGTGAGAAAAATTTAACTTTTATACCACTTTTCTTTAGCCTTTGGTGTGAGAGTGTGTTTAGCTCCCTTTTTCTGTCTAAACTCTCTCAGTTTAAATTATTTTATTTCTATTTATCCTCCCCCTTCCTTTGTGGTTCCGTCAGGGTTGTGTGTGTGTGTTTGGGGCCTAGTGTGTGTGAGTTACTTTCTTTAAGTATGTCTGAGGCCCCAAAGGTAATGTTTTCTAAGTGCACTGTGTGTGGCCATAAGCTGTCCCCAGCGGATGGCCACACTCTGTGTGTATTGTGCCTTGGGGTTGAACACCTGTCCTCTGGTTGTAACATTTATGCAGCGTTCAACCCCAGGACACTCAAGGACCGGAGGTCTAAGCTGATTCTGGCGGGTCTTCTGCCCCCGGACTCTGCTTCTACCTCCTGTCCTGCGGCGGCTGCCACTCCTGCTTCCCTCCCCCTGGCCGGGACTCCACCTCCCGCCTTAGGCACGGAGGAGAGGGAGGCCAGGAAAGAAAGGAGGCGGGAGAAGCACCACAAGTGGTAGGCCGAGGCCTCTGCTTCGGCCCCCCCGGCTAAGCGGTCTTCTCCCTCCAGGTCTTCTGGGTCTCCTCCTTCTCGGATACGGTCCCCGTGCTTTTCACCGGGTCCTGAGGAGGAGGAGACCCGATCTCTTTCGAGGTCATCGAGGTGACACTCCCGCCCCGCCTCGGTGGCCTCGTCGAGATCTACTAGAAGTCTCACGGATGCAGATTTGGACCGGATGATGAGAAGATTCCTCCAGGCCCAACTGCAGATGGGAGTGCTCCTGCCTCCCCCCCTTCCGGGGGGGGGGGGCTCGACCCCCTTCTTTACCCCGATAGCTCCTTCTCCGTCCCGTTTCCCAGGTTCGGAGTCTTCGGAGCCGGGCAGCCTTGGAGCCGGGGGGGGAGGGGCTGTCGGCGCCAATAGTCTCGGGTACTTCAGCGCCGGCACTTCCCTCAAGTCTGTCGGGTCCATTTTCTTCGGATCCGAACTCTCTGAGCCGAGGGCTGAGCTTCGGATCTGGCGGTATCGGTATGCCTTCGGCTCCGAGCATGCTGGTCCGTCGGATCCGATCACTTCAGCGCCGGCCCCAATCCGTCCATCGGATCCGAGGAAGAGTCTGCTTTCGGATACCAGAGAGAGCAGCTCTCCCTCAGCATTCGACGTGGTGGAGAGGGTTCTGTCGAGGGATTCCAGGCCCCCGACCCTTGCCACGGCTCCACCCTGCACTCCTTCTCAGTTGGGCCTGACTTCCATCACCCGGCCCCAGGGACAGCCTGCTTTGACGTCCCAGATAGTTCCATTGGAACAAGACGTTGCTGGTGAGACCTCCTCGGATAGCCCCCCCCCCCCGAGGAGGTTCCTCACAAGCGAAGGTGCAAGAGGAGGCACCTGGACTCCCCCGAGTCCTTGACTGAGGACACGGATTTGGAGGAAGGGGAAGGCTCCCCAAGATCACCCCCCGAAGATGTCTCATTTGGTGACATCATGGAGATGCTCAGAATAAAGGGGGGGGGGTGGTCTGCCCCAAAGCCTACCTCGGACGAATCCGTGTTCCTGGAGGTGTTTGAAGCAAGCCCATCTACCTCTTGGGTGTCCCCTCCGGCCGATCCCCTGATAGACTTGATCACTTAGCCCACCCTCTGACAAGTCCCACTGGAGTAAGGGTCCCCCTGTAGATGCCATGTTGGTGGCGGCGGCCACCAAGAGGGAACTTGCTCAGGAGAGTCCCTCGGTTCATCCCCCGAGCAAGGAGTCTCGGTCGATGGACCGCCTGTGGAAGCGGGTGTTTAGTTCGTCTACCTTCTGTGTGAGGTCGCTGAACTACATGGCATATGGGCTCCGACTGCAGCGGGACCTTATCAAAGAGTACGCTGCTTCACCCTCCGATTCCATGGCGGAGGACAAACAATTGGACTCCATCTGGATGGCCACTGTACGATCCCATATCTAACACCTCTATGCGGCTTCTGTCTCATGCCACAGAAGGAGCCGCTAGAGCCGGCTGAGTGGGCCTCGTTATGAGACGTCAGGCCTGGCTCCGGCACTGTGATTTCGCGGAACCCTTTAAGGCATCGTTCGCTAATGCCCCTTTTGATGGTTCTGCCCTCTTCGGCAAAACCATGCAAGATACCTTGGTCCAGAGCGAAAAGGACGGGAAGACGTTGTCTGCCGTCGGAGTTCACTTCTTTGCTCCCCAGAGGTCCTTTTCTAAGAACCAAAAGGGACAGAAGAAGATGTGGTTCCGGAAGTCGCAACAGTCCCGTCCTGCTCCAGACTCCCAGCCCTTCCGCGGCAGAGGAGGGCACGGTGGACGCCGCCCTAGAGGCAGAGGGGGCCCGCCGTACTTTGGATCCAGAGAACCCTTCTCGAACCAACCCACTCAACACTCCTGAGGGGTTGCCCGACTGCTCCACTCTGGAGGCAGTCGGGGGGCGTTTCTCGAAGCACCCAGCAGCTTGGGAGTCCATCACGACAGACTGCTGGGTGCTTCGCATCATATCCAGAGGATACCAAATTCCCTTTTCTCGTTACCCACGCAGCCCCAGATACCTCCCCGATGTCCCACCCGATCAGAGGGAGGCCGCAGCAATGGAAATCCAACATTTGCTGGAAAAAAGAGCATCCAACACGTCCCCCCAGACCAGTGCAGGTCCAGGTTTTACTCCAGGTTCTTCTGTGTGCCAAAAAAGACGGGGGACTTAAGACCGATCCTCGACCTCTCTTCCCTGAACCTGTCAGTAACCAAAGAGAAGTTCCTCATGGTCACTCTTCAATCCATTCTCCCCCTTTTGCAGGAGAACAATTGGATGTGCTCTATAGACCTCAAGGATGCGTACTACCACATTCTGATGGACAGGCGATCCAGGAGGTTCCTCCGCTTTCTGCTGGGAGCCAGTCATTTCCAATTCAGGGTCCTCCCCTTTGGTCTCGCCACAGCCCCCAGGGTGTTCACCAAAGTGTTAGCAGTGATAGCGGCCTACCTGAGGCTCCAGGGAATTCAGGTCTTCCCGTACCTGGACGACTGGCTCCTGACCTCCCCGACAAGGCATCTACTCTGTGCAACCAGAAACTACTTTCTCCGTCTAGCTCCCCGGCTGGGGATCACTATCAACATAGAGAAGTCGCCTCTTACTCCGACTCAGACTATAGACTTCATAGGGGCCAGATTGGACACAAACAAGCTCCTAGCTTTCTCGACCACAGACCAGCTACTATCCCTGAGGCTACACATGCAGGCCATTCTGCAATCTCCAGCTCCCCCAGCGTAATTGGTCCTGAGGGCTCTTGGCTCGATGGCGGCAGCGATCAACCTATTGCCAATGGCACATTTGAACATTTACAATGGACCCTCCAGGTCCAGTGGTCCTTTCTTCACTATCCTCTGAGCCATCCCGTTCCCCTCAGCAGGGCCTGCAAGAGGGCCCTCCTATGGTGGCTCCAATCTCCGGACCTCCAGCAAGGACGCCCCTTTTCTATGACCCCTCCACTAGCCACGGTGACCACGGATGCCTCCCGCCTCGGCTGGGGCGGGCATTGTTTGGGCAGGACGGTCCAAGGCACGTGGGACTTCACGGAGACCTCACTGCATATCAATGTCCTAGAGATGAGGGCAGTGCTGTTAGCGTTGCAAGAACTTCAGGACCTTCTTCCTGTAGGAACGATTGCGATTCAGACGGACAACATGTCGGTTGTCTGGTACATCAACAAACAGGGGGGAACCAGGTCTTACCCACTCTGTTGAGAGGCATGAGGGTGGTGGAATGGGTGATCTCCACCAACCACTTTCTCATAGCAATGCACATTCTGGGACGGTCCAACATCCTAGCGGACAAACTAAGTCGCACCATCCTGTTACCATACGAGTGGTCTCTGAATCCCGAGATAGCGAATCGGATCTTCGCCAAATGGGGTCAACCCTGTTGCGATCTCTTTGCCTCTCCCTCGAACACAAAATGTTATGACTACTTCGCTCTCATTTCCCCCTCCGGGGAACCCCCGAGAGATGCTGTGGTGCATGCTTGGCCTCCCGGTCTTCTTTATGCTTACCCTCCTCTTCTCTTCCTCTGATGCTGAAGTTTCTTCAGAAAGCCAGTCGGTTGGGGAGCAGGATTATCCTCATTGCCCCTTTTTGGCCTCGTGAAACCTGGTTCCCTTACCCTTGGTCTCATCTGGTGAATCCTCCTTGGATTCTGGATCCCTGTCCGGATCTAATATCCCACCCCCTAGATCTCCCAGTCCCGAACCTGGACAACCTCAAGCTCACAGCTTGGCTGCTACAATTCCACTCATAGCTAGGACTCCCGGTATCTCTTCCCCAGTTAAAACCATTCTAGTAGCAGTGCACAAGCCTTCTACTAGAAAGATCTATAGCAGCAAATGGAAACGTTTCTCCATTTGGGCGGAATGTAAAAATTTGGATCCTTTTACAGCTTTTTTGCCCGCTGTATTAGACTTTGTCAGGACTGTTTCATCAGGGGGCTAGTTCCTCCGCAGTCAAGGTCCAACTAGCAGCTATCTCTCGTTATCACGCTTGAAATGAATTGGGCCCTTTGATCACCACGAAATTGTGTAAGACCTTTTTGAAGGGCACCTTTCTGCTCAGACTCCCATTGAAGGATGTAGTCCCTCCTTGGGATTTAATGCTGGTGCTTCAGGCCTTGACAGCTCCCCCGTTTGAGCCTGCAGCTTCCATAGATCTTAAATTCTTGTCATGGAAAATGGCTTTTCTTGTCGCTATCACCTCGGCTCGAAGGGTCTCTGAACTACAGGCCGTCTGTGTAAAATCCCCATGCTTGACATTTCACAAGGATAGAGTTTACCTCAGGACCAATCCCTCCTTTCTTCCCAAGGTTGCCTCTGAGTCGAATATTAACCAGTCCATCAACTTGCCGGTCTTTTTCTTAACTACCATAACAAAGGGGAATACAAATTACACTCATTGGATGTGCATAGACAACTTCGCTTCTACATCCACAGGACATCTGGTCATAGGAAATCCGACCAGTTGTTCGTCTCCTTTGCCAAATTTAACTTGGGTAAATCTGTGTCTAAAGTCACACTCTCTAGATGGATTTTACAGTGTATCCTTTTAGCATACGAAAGTTCGGGCAGGCCCACACCTCAGGTAGTCCATGCCCACTCTACTCGATGTATGTCTACCTCTGTGGCTTTTAGAGCTAGAGTTTCTTTGGATGATATTTGCTCGGCAGCCACTTGGACTTCATCTCATACTTTTATCAATCACTACAAATTGGACATTATCTCCAGAGGGAGAGCATCCTTTGGCTCTGCAGTGCTCCGGAATATCCTTCCATGAAGGCTGCCCAAGATTCAGGTAGCTGGGGACTCTGTCCCAAAGGTTGCTGCACAGATGAAGTTAACTACTTCAGATTAAGAAGTTATGTACTCACCATAACGTTCCATCTGAGTAGTTAAACTTCATTTGTCAGCAACCGTCCCTCCCTCCTGCCCCCTCACTTGCGAATGTTATCATACTCAGGTCCATGGGTTTTACCCACTTATCTTGGGATTAATCATTGTTAGCAGATGTCCTTCAAGGATGCGTCTGCAGTCCTAACATATGGGTTGTCCTGCCTCAGGCAGCCCTTCGGTCGGCCGGATTCCAAAGTCTGGGTCTGGCCTCGGCTGATGTCGCACTTCACCCGACGTCATAGCTGCTGTGAATTGGGTATAAAGGCATCAGCCGACGCCATTTTCCTCAGTCTTTCTTGCCGCGCGGTGCCCGAAGCAGAAGCTGTTCGCAAGTGCCGGTCGGTCAGATCCAGAGATTTCTACTACGAAGACTTCTTGAGCTAAGTACCCCGTTGGGGACTCTTTCTTGCCTCAGCCGATGTCAGAAAAAGTAAATAATTGTTTAACTTGTGGGAAACAAATACCTCATAAGGATTTCCACTCTTACTGCCTTCCTTGCTTAGGCCCAGACCACGACGTATCAGCTTGTCTAGCCTGTGCTTCCTTCAACCGACGGACACTTAGACGTCGGTCGGAGTTTGCGGAGGAGTTTTTTGGTCCCGCTTTTGCTTACAAAATGCCGTCGGAGACTCCGACTTCGCAATTAGCTAAAAAGCGTAAGGAAAAGGACCGACACTCGCGGTCCGCGGTTTCGGCCGAAACCACGGTTAAGCCTACCGCGAGTGTCTCGGTTTCGGCTGAAACAGAGTCCTCGGTTCTTCCTTCGGCCGAAAGCATACCTCCGACAGCCGAGGCCTCACACAGCATGGCTGAATCTGCTACCGAAATTTCTCCTGCTGTAGCAGGCACCCAGGATTTATCAGATACTATTCCTTTAGACATATCTACTCCTGCACGTGGAGCTGCTAGGCCCCCTGCATCTATGTCCATCAAGGCTTTTTCTAGGGCTAAAGCAGCTAAATCTTCTAAGGCCTTGCCTGCTAAAACCCCACACAGGCCTACTTCTAGTTCCCAAATGCTTAGCCTGGCTGAGGATCTCATTTCCTTGATCAGGGGATCCCAACCTCACCCAGACAGGGCCTCTCAACCCCCTCCAGAGAAAAGGCCTAGAGCAGAGCCCCCCCGATCCAGTTTCGACTGACTACTCCTCGGATGAGTCAGAAAATTCAAATCCTTCAGAAGGCCCTTATTCTCCATATGAGGATTCTGATGCAGAAGACTCCATTTCTCCTGCCTCTCCTCCTGAGGAATTTTCTTTTGGGGAAACCTTACACGCTATGAGAGAGCATTTTCAATGGCAGGGCCAGGATTTCTCAGATTCAAGGAAAAGGCTTAGGACCTTTTTTACATTTACCACAGCATAGGCCTTTAGCCATTCTTCCAGTACTAACAGTTGTGGATGATGCATTTAATGATGCCTGTACTGCTCCTGACTCTCTTCCCCCGGCCCCTGCCAAACCCGACAGATATTACAGGGTCCCGGACACACACTTTCACTTGTATAAGGCTCCTATTGCAGATCCTGAAACCATTTCTCAGGGCCCCAAAGCTGTAGCAGCTGCCTCTGCCAAAAACCCCCTCCCCTCTGAAAGAGAATCTAGAGCATTAGAGAGATGGGGTAAAAAAGTTTATACTTCTGCTACTCTTTCGGCTAGGGCCTTAAACTGCCAATTCCACATGATCCAGTATCAGGAATTTTTGTTAGACCAGCTAAATAAAAAACTGTCCTCTCCTGAACCTATAGACCGTACGTCCCTTCAGGATTTGGTACATAACACTCAGCAGGTCAGTAATCATTCCTTAAAATGCGGCTATGATGCACTGGAGGCTTCCTTTAGGTCAGCTATGACTGGAACCGTGATCAGAAGGCATGCATGGTTAAAAGAGCAAACCTTACCAGACCATGTCAAGTCAAGGCTCCTAGATGCTCCCATGGAGAAACAAAGTTTGTTTGGCTCCCCTGCACAGCAAGTGCTAAAGAAGGTGGAAGAAAAAGCAAAATCTGTTCAAACAGTCAAGAATTTCTTAAGGTCCAACCTCCGAGGTTTAGTAGAAATTGGCCTTCGAAGACTTGGTCCTTTCCAGACACCTCCAGAGCACAGAGAGGCCAAAATAGATGCCCAAGAGGCAGAGGTCAATCCAGAGGGGCCTACAGGGGATGTCAGTGGCAGCCTAACAACCAGAGAAGTACTGCCACAGATCCAGCTACTACCACTTCAACAGGACAGACACAATGACTTGGCTCTGATACCGCCTACCAGGGAACAATTGGAAGCACCCTTAGGCGGAAAGCTAGCCTTATTTTCCGTAAACTGGCATTACATTACAGGAGACAAATGGATTTTACAGACAATAGACAAAGGCTACAGGTTTCACTTCCACACTCTACCAAAAAAGAGAGGAATGCCAAACCTTCCACCAAACCAAAAAACAAACGCTCTAGGATAAATCAACCACTTACTAAGGATGAGAGCTATAGAAAAGGTACCACCTATGGAACAAGGACAAGGATTTTACTCCAGACTTTTCCTGGTACCAAGAAAAGAAAACCAATGGAGGCCGATTCTCGACCTGTCCGCTCTGAACACATATCTCATTGTTCCAAAATTCAAAATGCTGACCCTACAGCAACTTCTTCCCATGCTGGGCAAGGAGTCTTGGCTGGTGACTCTAGATCTCAAGGAGGCATACCTGCACGTCCCTATACGACCAGATTGCAGAAGATACCTCAGATTTCTTGCAGGATCAGAGCATTATCAATTCTCAGCATTGCCCTTTGGCTTATCTACTGCGCCCAGAGTATTCACGAAATGCCTGGCATCAGTAATTGCTCATTGCAGGCTTCAGGGAATTCAGATTTATCCATACCTGGACGACTGCCTGATACAAGCGGACAACAAGACCAAATTAACACAAGATTTGGAAAAGGTTATACAACTACTGCAAGCCCTGGGATACACAGTCAACACGAAAAAGTCAAGACTGTTACCATCCCAGAGGATAACATTCTTGGGTGCAGAATTGGACACTTCAAATCAGATGGCATTTCTCACAGCAGAAAAACAAAAACAACTACCACTCTATTTCAGGGCATTGACAACACAGAACCAGCTTACAGCAAGGAAAGTCCTGCAAGCCCTGGGTTATATGGCATCCTGCATAATATTGGTTCCACATGCCAGGCTGCATATGAGGAAGTTGCAATGGTACCTAAGGAATATATGGTCTCAACACAAGCACAGCCTAGAAGTTCAGATTCCAATAATCCCATGCCTGAAGCAAGAATTCCTGTGGTGGGCTCAGGCCTGTCTGTTGAACAGAGGACTGCCCTTCCACAAACCTCACCCAAGCCAGACTATCACCACGGACGCCTCGGACCTAGGCTGGGGGGCACACATGGTGGACAAGTGTATACAAGGCCTATGGACACAAGACCAGCTGAACCTACACATAAATCAAAAAGAGATGCTGGCAGTGAAACAGGCAATCCAGACATTCAGACCGTTTCTTCAACAGGGTCATTTGCTGATAAGGACGGACAACACCACAGTCATGTGGTATATCAACAAACAAAGAGGCACACATTCATATCCTCTATGCCAGATGGCAATGGACCTGTGGAATGTAGCCCTGAACCTCAACATTCAGCTCCAGGCCATATTTGTGCCAGGAAAAGAAAATGTACTAGCAGACACCTTAAGCAGAACTACCATGGATGCCCACGAATGGATGCTGCATCCAGACATCTTCAAATCCATTACAAAGAAATGGGGACTACCATAAATAGACCTGTTCACATCCCCACACAACCACCAATTGAGAAAATTCTGCACAAGGACATCCCACCCACTAGCTTGGAAGGTGGACTCCCTCTCCTTCAGTTGGGAAAACCTGACAGCATATGCATTCCCACCTCTTCCTTTGATGCACAAAGTGCTACTGAAGATCAAAGAAGATCGCCCAAGGATCATCCTGATAGCTCCAGACTGGCCGAGGCAGCATTGGTACCCACTACTGAGGAGTATGGCTCGGACACACGCATGGCCTCTACCTCTAGTTCCTTTACTGCTAACACAGAACAACTTCAAGATCCTACATCCAAACTTGAAAACACTACAGCTGGCTGCCTGGAATATTATATAAAACAAAATAACCCAGATTTATCCCAGAGGGTTAAAGACATTATACTGGAGGCTCGCAGACCCTCCACAAGGAAGACTTACTCAGCCAAATGGAAAAGATACCTCATTTGGAGTGCAGCAAAAGGAGAAAGTGTATCATTACCAAACATAGCTAGCATCCTGGAATACTTAGCAGACCTTTTCCACAATGGCCTGTCTTACTCCTCCATTAAGATTCATGCATCAGCAATTTCAGCAAAATACAACATGGATCCTCCAGTCTTCTCTCATCCTCTACTCAGGCAGTTTCTGAGAGGAATTAAAAATGTAAAGCCTCCAAGGAAGCCACCTTTGCCTACATGGGACCTCAACTTTGTCCTGGAAAAGTTAACTCTTCCCCCTTTCGAGCCAGCAGCAACAGCAGAGTTACAGTTCTTATCTTGGAAAACTGCTTTCCTGCTTGCAATCACTTCAGCAAGAAGGGTTTCTGAATTACAGGCATTAATGGCAGTACAGCCCTTCCTTATCTTCCATCAGGATAGAGTATCCTTGAGAACTAACCCTACTTTTATGCCAAAGGTGGTCTCCAGGGTATCATTGAACCAAGCAATACACCTACCAGCATTCTTCCCCAACCCACAGAACAGAGGGGAAAGACTACTACATACCTTGGATGTGCACAGGCAATTGCGCTACTATCTGGACAGAACCAAGAACAATAGAAAAACTGACCAGCTTCTGGTAGCATATGCAACAGGAGTGGAAGGAAAAGCAATTTCAAAACAGACAATCTCAAAATGGATAGGAAATTGCATTAGATTTTGTTACTCTTTTCATGGAAAGACAACTCCAGAAAACATCAGGCCTCACTCCACAAGAGCTACAGCCACTACTACAGCTTTCTTACGAGGAGTGGCTACCAAAGACATTCTAGAGGCTGCTACTTGGAGCTCCGTGCATACATTTGCCAAGCATTATAATCTACCTTTATACTCCAGATCCCGAGCAGGTTTCGCAACTGCTGTTTTGCAAGGGATCTTAACTACACCATAATCATTTTAGTGCCTCCTCCCCCAGTTTGGCTATGGTATTCTACCCATATGTTAGGACTGCAGATGCATCCTTGAAGGACATAGTACAGTTTTGTACCTACCATAAATGTAGATGTCCGAGAGGTATGCATCTGCAGTCAGGATTACCCACCCTCCTTCCCCTCTGTGGTACTTCTAGGGTATTTGCCCATCTTGTTGCTAGCTGGGGGAATCTATTATGGTGTATTTGTTTGTATATATGTATATACATGTTATTTTTGTTGGCTCTCTACTGTTTGGAATCATTTGCATTTATCCAAATTTAGCCTTCCTAGAGGGCACCTGGCATCTGGGGCAAGAAACACTGAGGAAAATGGCGTCGGCTGATGCCTTTATACCCAATTCACAGCAGCTATGACGTCGGGTGAAGTGCGACATCAGCCGAGGCCAGACCCAGACTTTGGAATCCGGCCGACCGAAGGGCTGCCTGAGGCAAGACAACCCATATGTTAGGACTGCAGATGCATACCTCTCGGACATCTACATTTATGGTAGGTACAAAACTGTACTTTTCTGCTGTTGGGCAAACTTGATCTGGGGTCAGTCAGGGTTGGCAGGGGATTATGGGTAGGGGGAGGAGCTTGGAGCTCGGATCTAAAGCTGTTGAAAACTGCCGGCTCGGATCCGAGGTCGGATCCGATGCCCAAAGGTTGCTGACAAATGAAGTTTACCTACTCAGATGGAACATTATGGTGAGTACATAACTTATTATTTTCTTCCTCGGATCCTAGGTGTAGGATCCGATTGGTAACATTTCAGGCATTTATCAGATCAGAACCCCCTTTGGATCAGAGCTACTGAGCCATGGTAGTTTCTATTAAAAAAACAAAGCCTCCTTCAGAGCTGTCTTAATTCTATTGGATCCTAAGCCTTTGGATCTGAATGACTAGAAATTTGCTTGTGAGGCTTGGGATCTCTTACTTTCATTTTTGGGTCCAGAACCTTCAGTAAAGTGAAACTTTGTCGCGTCCACCTCCAAAGTTCTCGGCTGTGACGTTTGGCGTTCATGGGTCTGGAGCCTTCTGATCCAGAGCTGTAAGGTGGATATTAGTTTCCTCGGATCCGAAGTTCTTGGATCCGATGTAAGGCAGATTGCCCAGAAACAGCACACCTCCAGACTTCCTTCCCCATCGGACCATATCTAATCAGACAGTGCTCCCCTCAGATGCTAGGTCTTGGATCTGGCTTAGTTTTCAACCTTCCAGTTTTTTTCGCTGAGGAATGAAGCCACTAAATAATGGCATTTATTTTTTGGGTCGTAGCAATATTTAAAATCTGTTATCTATTATTTCCTGACAGGTTTATTATGCTAAAAATTGATAGGTAAGGATCCAACAAATACTTGCTCTCCCAGTCAGAAAACTGGGTTAGTCTCAGACTCTGTACTGAATGATCTGAACTATTGATCTGTACAGATCTGATGTTCCTTTTATCTTTCCAAAATTCATTCATTCATTCATTCATTCTGAAGCTATTCTCATAGTAGAGTTATGCTTTCCTTTTTCTGGCAGACACTAAAACACCAAATAGTGACATGCTAAGGAGGCCTCATGCCTCCTCTCCTTTGGAGAATTCAGTTTTTGGTGGGCAATTTTTCCCTGGTTGTTTTCTTCAGCTGGTGGTTCAAACCTGTCCCCATGGAAAACGGTACAGTTTTCCGCCTTTAGTGTCCCTACATTTTGGGACTTTGTCCGCCCCCCTTCGTTCAAGGCCTTGTACAGGGTTCTTGCTCTAGGAGCTTGACAGGTGTCCCTGTCTCAATTTTTGAAGCCTTTATTCACCAACTCCCTGAATTTTCCACCCAAATTCTAAAATAAGAGGTTGAAAGGTACTGCTTCCCTCTTTATGTCAGAAGGCTTGGTTGCGCAGTTGAAAGGGCTGTGTCTTGTGCTCTGTGCGCAGGGTTTGACACTGACTTCTGACACTGCTTGGCTGGAATCTTTATTTTCTCCTTATGCCTGTTTCTTTAACCCTACTTGGAGGTTGGACTCATCATGCCCCATGGTGGATCCATGATGATCTCCCTAGGATCTGGATTTCTCCCCGCCTCAGCTTACAGGTTTGGCTTGGGGACTGACATACCACCCTAATTTACGACCTCAATCCCAGTCGATTCTGCTTCCCTTTTTTTAAACTTTGGGTATATTGCTTAGGAGAACAAGTCTGATTCCCCCATATGATTCTAACCATCTGTGGATGCAGTCAGGGGGCATTTTATTCACAACACCTGGATTCCTGGACCAGCTTTACAAACTCTGCCAAGGTAATAAGCATAATATCCAGAGGTTATTGCCTTTCCCTTCTTAGAAGCCAGAGTTCTGGAAGGTATGGTGCAGTGCATCCTGCCATTCTGGGCAAGGTTGATGGGATGTCCTCTATACGTTTGTGGGACACATACTGTTGCATGATGCTTTTCCATACACATGACAGTAGTGGCTGCTCACCTGTGGTTCAGAGAATTTCAGGTGTCCTCCGTATCTGAACGACTGCTGCCTTACTGCTCCAGCCAGATAGCAACTGTTGCAAGCTGGGGATTACCAGTGTTAAGGCTCCAGATCCCTGGGCATTACTATAAATCTGGAATAATTAAATCATCGCTCATACAAATTTAAACTTCCTAAGTACTCACTTGAATGTTGCAAACCAAATAGAATCTTTGACTTGTCACTGTATCACTTCATTAAGAAATCAAAAGTTGGAACTTGCTATTCCTTTCACTCCCTGCCAGCCAGATTAATTCTGCAAGCTTGTATACTATCCCTTTTAGCTCTTGACTGTTCCTATAAAACCACTTTGCCAAGTCATTTTTTTGCTGGTGGAGGCAGGCTGTTCTACCACCCCCTTCCCCCGAGCCACAGAGACCACATACGCTTCCCATCCGGGTAGCAGGGGGCAGTTCAAGTGACACTTTTTCCAGAGCACGTAGTCTTCCCTGGAGACTAGGTTGTATGGCAGTGTCCTAGAGATGACAGCTGCATTTTTTTTGTCATGCAAATTTTTCAGGATGTCCTCCCTCTGTGTATTACAGTGCACACTGACAACATGTCAGTTTCTTAGTATATCAACAAACAGAGAGGAACATGACACAACCCTTATACAGAGCGACCATGAAGGTGTGACAATGGGCAAACTCTGTAAACCACTTTCTAACTACAACACACGTACTGTGGAAGTCTAATGCTCTGGCAGACGGTATCAGTAGGTCTAGTCTGATTCCTCTTGAGTGGTCCCTCAATCACTTGTCAACCTGATTTTTAGCCATTGGGGCCAGCCTTATCATGACTTTCTTGCTTTTCCCAGTAACTACAAATTCAGCAGGTACCTTTTTCTAATTCTCCCTTTGGGGATGCTCCCAAGGGAAGCTTGGTTTTGCTCTTGACCTCCAGGTCTCTCTTTATGCTTCTACCAGTCTACCATTGATCTTGGAGTGTCTACAAAGCCAGCAAGTTGTAGAGCTCTGTCATCCTCATTTGTACTTCTTGGACTCGTTTCTCTGTCTCTCTCTTTCTATCTCTGTCTCTCGGATCTCATCTGGGATATTCCCTATGGATTCTGGAGCCAAATCTTTGTCTCTATGCCCTAAAACTGACTGTATGGTTTCTCTGTGAAAAGCGATTGTAAGATGGTACAGGTTCACTTTCCTCGTTCCTGACATTAGCCAGCAAATTCAGAACCTCTACCTTTCATTGCTTGCGATGTTATATTTTCATGATTTTGGAGTTTTCTCCCTGAGCCTCTGATGAAAATGGGTTCTTTTCACCCATTCGACCTACCCGGGTCAACAAATGTCAAATAAAATAAATTAATTACCTATTTGGGTTTATTTCTCAAACATTGGTCCTCTCTCAGCAACTATCTCCCCCTCCCTTCTGTCTAAGTCCTGTTAAGGAGAAGGCAAACTTTTCTCTTACTATTAATAAATTGAATCAATCCTACCTTTATGCCTAAAGTAGCCTCGAGATCAGTTCAGCTATCAGTCTGCTTTCCAAGTCATTTCATTAATGGTGAACACTTCTTAAAAAAAAAAAAAAAAAAAAAAAAAGGCTCAGAGAATCAGACATTCGCTTAGGTCAAGCGGGGTCCAATCACACTACCTGAATGGATTACAGATAGTATTTATATTATTTATTAATTAAAATATCTCCAATTGCCTCATCTTCCCTAAACCTGTTGCACCAGATCAGTGACCATTTCTTCTGCCTTCTCCACGATAACTTCCTTTCACTGATGGAAAATAAGAATTGATATAGGTGTTAGTCAATTTTTATCATCCTTTCTGTATTGTCAGTTATATCTATTTTTTATGGGTTCAACAGTACAGAAATTCTGACCAGCTGTTTAGTTCCCCTTCATTCTAACTGCTTGAGTTAAGCAGTCCCATATGTAATCCTGGTCAGTTAGACTAATGATAACAGAATTCCCGATGTAAAAATACTCTCTAGAAACAACCTCAAAGTTATACTGCTAAATGCTAGGAGACTAAACCAGAAACTGCACTCACTGGAAGTAGTCCTTGCCCTGGAAGATGCTGACATTTGTGCAGTCACTGAGACCTGGTTTAAGGCTGCGGAGAGCACCCCAGCTATACCAGGTTACATGTCTTTCCACACGTTCAGACTACAAACTGAAGGTAGGAGAACTAAAGGAGGTGGTGTATCAATATTCATTAAAGATAAGTACACCTCTAGATTGGTTAAACAGTACGATTCCTTTGAATTTCTTCAGGTGCAATTGACTTGTAGGTAAGGCACCTCTTCAGGTCATTGCCAGCTATAGGACCCCCTCCATGAATCAGGACATCCACTCAGCCTGTTTGGATCTACTTGAGTCAATCGAAATTAAGCCAAACACACTGGTTTTGGGTGACTTTTATTACCGGTCCATAGACTGGGTAAATAGTACGTGTTCTAACTCACTTGTCCAAAGGTTCCTGGATGTTTACTCCAGTGCCCTAGACCAGCTGGTTGACACACCCACAAGGGGCTCAAATATCCTGGACCTGGTGCTTCACCAACATGGGAGACCGCTGCACCACCCCCAGTGTGTGGTCATCCCCATTGAGAACTGACCATAAATTAGTCTCGCTAGAAGTAACTGTAACACAAACAACCCCCCCCTTAAGCAACAACTAGACTAAAAAACAATTACAGCTTCTTACTTGACAGCATAAGTAGCCTCATAGCCCCTCCCCCCAGTGATGGAACAGTCCCGTATGCTGAGTTGTACACCAGTGCTTTGTACAAGCACCTGTACAACTGCATTGAATCTGCCGTACCTGATGTAACCAAAGCAAGATCTTCAAGAAAAAAACAAACCTGCGTGGCACACAGCTGCCATTATAGGCTATACAGTAGGAGAAAAAAATTGCTGTCTAAGAATAGGAAGGAATGGGCTCAGAACTGGAAACACACCCTCCTCAACTTAAACAAGCAAGTAAGACTCCTGGTGAAGTCCTCCAAAGCTAACTACGAGTCCAGATTAGCTTTCCTAACTAAGGATAATCACAAGGCGTTCTTTAGTTACATCTGTAACCTCAAAGTTAAGGCCTAGATTTGCACTGAACTCTTAGTTAATGGTACTACATATGTAGAACTTGTGGATATACAGTGCAATGGAAAAGTATTTGGCCCCTTCCTGATTTCTTATTTTTTTTGCATGTTTGTCACATTTAAATGTTTCAGCTCATCAAACAAATTTAAATGTTAGACAGATAACTCAAATAAACGCAAAATGCAGTTTTTAAGTGATTTTATTTATTAAGGAAAAAAACTGTCCAAACCTACATGGCCCTATGTGAAAAAGTAATTGCCCCTTAAACCTAATAACTGGTTGTGCCACACTTAGCAGCAACAACTGCAATCAAGCGTTTGCGATAATTGGCAGTGTAGTCTTTCACATCGCTGTTGAGAAATTTTGGTCCACTCTTCTTTGCAGAATTGTTTTAATTCAGCTATATTCGAAGGTTTCCGAACATGAGCCACCTTTTTAAGGTCATGCCGCACTATCTCAATTGGATTCAAATACAGACTTTGACTAGGCCACTCCAAAACCTTCATTTTGTTTTTTTAAGCCATTCGGAGGTGGACTTGCTGGTGTGTTTTGGATCATTGTCCTGCTGCAGAACCCAAGTGTGCTTCAGTTTGAGGTCATGAAATGATGATCGGGCATTCTCCTTCAGGATTTTTTGGTAGAGAGCAGAATTCATGATTCCAGCAATCACAGCAAGTCGTCCAGGTCCAGAAACAGCAAAGCAGTCACAGACCATCACACTGCCACTACCATGTTTGACTGCTGGCATGATGTTCTTTTTCTGAAATATTGTGTTACTTTTATGCCAGATGTAACGGGATGCACACCTCCCAAAAAGTTCAACTTTTGTTTCGTTAGTCCACAGAATATTTTCCCAAAAGTCTTGGGGATCATCAAGATGTTTTTTGGCAAACGTGAGACGAGCCTTTGTTTTTTTTTTAGTCAGCAGTGGTTTTCACCTTGAAACTCTGCCATGTATGCATTTTTGCTCAGTCTCTTTCTTATGGTCGAGTCATGAACACTGACCTTAACTGAGGCAAGTGAGGCCTGCAGTTCTCTAGATGTTGTTCTGGGTTCTTTTGTGACCTCTTGGATGAGTCATCGCTATGCTCTTGGGGTAATTTTTGTAGGCTGGCCACTCCTGGGAAGGTTCACCACTGTTCCATGTTTTCTCCATTTGTGGATAATGGTTCTCACTGTGGTTCGCTGGAGTCCCAAATCTTTAGAAATGGCTTTGTAACCGTTTCCAGACTGATAGATGTCAATTACTTTTTCTCATCTGTTCCAGAATTTCTTTAGATCATGGCATGATGCCTTCCTTTTTGGGATATTTTGTCCTACTTCACTTTGTCTGACAGGTTCTATTTAAGTGATCTCTTGATTCAACAGGTCTGGCAGTAATCGGGCCTGGGTGTGGCTAGTGAAATTGAACTCAGCTTTCCCAAAAATGTGATTAACCACAGTTACTTCATGGTTTAGCAAGGGGGACAATTACTTTTTCACATAGGACCATGTAGGTTTGGATAGTTTTTTTTTTTCTTAATAAATAAAATCATCACTTAAAGATTGCATTTTGTGTTTACTTGGGTTATCTTTGTCTAATATTTAAATTTGTTTGATGATCTGAAACATTTAAGTGTGACAAACATGCAAATAGATAAGAAATCAGGAAGGGGCAAATACTTCATCATTGCACTGTAGCAAACCTGCTGGCTGTCAGGTTCAGTGAAAACTTTACTCCCCTGTCCCCACTACATATACCCCAAAACATCCCAAACACCTGATGTCCTATTCCAATGTTGCAGTATTCATTTGGTGTGGGATTTTCCACCTCAGACGATTTGACTTTGGCTCCTATACAAAAGATTTTGGCTGGCTGCTGTAGGTGCTTGGGACGTCACATATAGGGCCATAAACCAGGGACCATAAATGTGACGTCGGCGCACACAGACCTCAGAACTTTTCAGCAGCAAATGTAGTCACTTTGATCATTCAGCTCCTCGTAACAATTACTTCGGAAAGATAATTACCCCATTGGGGGGGTTTGTTTTTCTTTCATCATTGCTTGTGCTTGGTTTGCTGTAGTTCTTGGCCAATGTCAGCTAAAAAAGGCAAATGTAATTGCGGCCAGCAGATACCACACAAAGATTCCCACAATAAGTGCGTATTTTGTCTAGGTATGGAACATGACCATACATAGTGTTCCATTTGTAAGTCCTTCGTGCTCAAGACACTTCGCAGTCTTTTGGCCACATTGTCGTCACCACATATAACCCATAGCATCCCTAACACCTGTTCCCCGCCTAGTATCTCCAAGGAGCAGGTCGTAAGTGCCCTGTCCAAGGCCAAAAATACAGCCCCAGTGGAACCAGACAACATCCTGGGCTGCATTCTACATGGGTTAAAACAGGAATAGCATCACTATTGAGCAGGCTTTTCAATCACAGCCTAAACAATGGCTTTGTCCCAGTGGAATGAAAACAGCTACCGTCATCCCTTTGCACAAAGGGGGTGCATCCGTGGACCCCAGTAACTATAGACCCTTTAGCTTGACCAGCCTTTATTTGCAAGGCCATGGAATGAATCATCATGAATCTTATTAACAAAGATATAGGAAATCCCCAAATGCTCGACCCCACCCAGTTTGGCTTAGTCAAGGGGAGATCATGCCTGTTAAACTTGGTGGACTTCTTTGAAACAGTCACCAAAGCCCTAGACAAGGGCAAATCTGGCATATGGCTTACCTAGACTTAGCCAAGGCCTTTGACACAATTCCCCACTCCGGTATCATTGATAAACTCACCTAGATGGGTATCAACCCATGTATTGTCAGGTGGGTTGCAAACTGGCTTACTGATAAAACCCATACAGTCAAAATAGGTGACTCGACTACTTCCAGCAAAACTGTAACCAGTGGTGTTCCACAGGGATTGGTTCTGAGACCCCTGCTGTTCGGAATCTGCTTCTCTGAAGTACAGACTAAAATTAAAGGACTTTGGCTAACAAAGTTTACTGATGACTGCAAACTGGGAGCGGTCATTGAAACCCCTAGCAATGTCAACATCCTGCAAGAAGGTCTTACGCAGACTACTGACTGGTGCCAAAGTCATGGTCTTAAACTTAACACAGAAATGCATTATCCACTTTGGCAATGGTGATGTTCCTGCAAACTACCACATCAGTAGCAATACCCTAAGAATGCCATCATTGATGAGAGATCTAGCCACACAGGTTGACAACAACCTTAACTTCGATCACCATGTCGCCACAGTGGTAAGAAGGGCATATTGCTCATCTCATAAGTAAGGGCATTGACTAGAAAATAAAGAGGTTATAACCCCCCCCCCCCGCGTACTCTCCCCTCATGAAGCCAATAATAGAATACAACGTTGCCTTTGGTATGTTCCTTTCCAAACACCTGCAGCAAATGGTGAGACCACAAAGGTTCTTTACAAGGAAAATTCAGGGTCTTCAAGATTTGTCTTATGCGGACAGACTCAAGTCATTATCACTTTACTCTGTGTCATACAGACTGCTCAGAGATGACCTGTGCATTGCATGTAGAGCAATCTCTGACCCAGCTTTAATAGAAATGCTGCATATTCGCATGTCAAATGGCACACAGGTTCACTCGCTCAAAGGACTTTAACCTGGTATGTGACATTAACAGAACTTGCTGGAGCGACAGATTTTCTCACAGAAGTTGTCCCACCTTTGGTACAAGCTTCCTGTTCATGTTAAACAAAGCCTCTCATTGGTCCTATTTAAGTGCATATTGGACGATTGGATGGGTAACTGGAAATTCACCTCAGAGGTTCCACCTGTGTCCCTCTTGGACAGGGGCAATAGATGCTGATTTTATTGTCTGCTTGAACTAGACATCCTTGGTTAACACGGGTTGACGTTGGCTAGGCTTGTAAGGGCCCTGTTAGCCTAGTAACCTCCTATGACTGTATTTCGCTGATTTGTTTATAAAGTGATTTGCAATTGCCTTGGCATACTAGAGCCATTCTGTTAATTCTGTATCTCCCTTATCAACCCTCCCACCGCAGTTTTTGCTTGAGATCTCTTATAGGGTAACTTGTTTGTATACTCTTATTCTAGTGACGATTTACAAACTGGGCATTGTCTCCAGAAACAGACCTTGATGGCATCCCAAGAATTATGTAGCTGAGGACTCTACCCATCAGTGAGGAAGAATGAGAAGGGACAACATCAAATTTAGGAGTTATGTACTTACCATAATTTGGTATATGTGTTGTCCATTCTCATTCTTCCTCTCCTTCCCTTCTAGTCATCCCCGGCCTTATATTTTTCTGGAAGGGTATTGGACATTATGGGAACTTTTGAGTTCCAAGGTTTTAGTCATAGTGCTTTCTTAACTGTCCTGTCTCTGTAAGTCAGTAGACATAGGCAGCAAACTTGATCTGAGGAATTAGAGGTACTGTGTTGCATTTTGGAAAGAGGGAGGGTCTCAGGATTAGGAGCTGATGTCTGGAAAATGTAGCCAAGTCAGATCTGAGGATCAGATCCGTAACCCATCGATGAGGAAGAATGAGAATGGGCAACATGTATACCAAGTTATAGTAAGTACATAACTCCTAATTTCTACTCCAGAATATTCCTGGTGCCCAGAAAGGATGGCCCTTGGAGGCCCATCTTAGATGTGTCTCATCTCAACAGCTTTCTGAAGGTACCCTCCTTCCATATGTTAACTCTTCAAACCTTGTTTCCTCTAATTCTGCCACAAGCTTTCTTAGCCTCCCTGGATGTCAAAGATGCGTGTGTACACATTTCCATACACCGCAACTGCCAGACATTTTTACGTTTCTCTTTGGCCTCCTGGCATTTTCAGTTCTCTGCATTGCTCTTTAGACTTTCCACCACACCAAAGATGTTTAAAAAATACCTGTCTCTTGTAATTCCCTTTTGCAGGCTTTAGGGCATCCATGTTTTCCCCTACCTAGACAATCACCTTTTTATGGCAACTTCCTCAGAGATCCTAGACAAAAAGATTTTCATTGCCATTTCTCTTCTGCAGTGCCTGGGATTTACCATAAACTACAAAAAAATCCATGTTCTACCCCTCTCAGGATCACATCTTCCTGGGGTGCAGGATTCAGACAAAACCTCATGAGTCTCTCTCCCTCTTCAAAAGCACAATGGACCTCCAGTCCTATTTCAGAAATATTTTACTCCTCCACCACATTTCAGCCAGGGAGTTCCTCATGGTTTTAGGTTTCATGGCATCCACTATCGCAATGCTCCCTCTGGCAAAACTTCACATGAGGAAACTAAAGTGGTTTTCTAAAGTTAGTTTGGATGCAGCATTTGCACTCTCTAGACTTTCCAGTCCATCTCATCCCCTGTTAAAGAGGGCACTTCAGTGGTGGCTCCAATATGTGCCTCTAAACCCAGGTCTTCCCTTGCACCCCCATCCTCCAGTTCAAGTGCTGTTTACAGATGCTTCAGATGTGAGATGGGGGCAGCTTTCAGAGATTTGAAAGCTCAAGGGACATGGTACCCCTCTAAACAAAGGGAACACAATGTAAGGGGGATGAGGGCACTGCTGCTAGCAGTTCAAACCTTTTATCCTCTCTTTCTCCCAGGACCTATAAAATTGTTCACAGATAATATGACTGTCCTTTGGTATGTGAACAAGTGTGTGAGGGGAGTACCAAATCCTACCTGTTATGCAGGCTGGCACTCCAGGTTTGGGAGTTGGCAGTCAAATATAGGGTGATGCTCCAGGCAGTGTATATCCCATCCAACCAAAATTGCTTGGCAGACACCTTGAGCAGGTCCCTAACACAGTTCCACAAATGGATGCTTCAAAGGGGATGTGTTTATAGACATTGTCCACCATTGGGGTATTCCTCAAGTAGATCTCTCTGCTTCCCCCATGAGCAGACAACTTCCACAGTTTTGTGCCCAAGCCTCTCACTCTGTGATGTGGAAGGTGGACGCAGTTTCATTCTCTTGGAAGGGGATGTTTCTGTATGCGTTCCCACCCTTTCCGATAATTCTGAAAGTCCTGTGCATAATTGAACAGGACAAACCAAAAATTTTGCTGGTGATCCCTTTTGTCCAACACATCATTGGTCCCCCTTCTCCTGCATCTAGCCAGGGGCAGTCACCATAAGTTACCTCACAGGGTGGACCTTCTCACACAAGACAAAGAAACTCTCATCCATCTCCATTTGTCTATACTTCAGCTGACTCTGTGAGTGATAGGGTTTTAATTCCTTTCAAACACCTGTTCTTGGAGGACGTGCTTAGGGTTCTGCTGCAGGCCAGGAAACCCAATACCAGAAAATCCTGCCTAGCCAAGTGGAAGAGATTTTCAATCTGGTGTCTCACAAAACCAGGACCCGCTAGAAGTGGAAATCCCTCTTGGTTCTAACCTTTGTGTGTGAATTGCTCAATACTTGCTTGGCTTGTTCTTCAGTAAAGGCCTATATGTTGGCTAATTCTGCCTCTCTGGCTCTATCCCCTTCTAGCTAGCAGGTTTGAGACTAAACAATTTCTTAAAGATGTCCTTTACATTAGACCTCCCAGGAAACCTATTCCTCCACCCTGGGAACTTAATTTTGTGCTAAGAAAGCTGAGCCCCCTCCCCCCCCCCCAATTCAAGCCAACTTTATCAGTGTCGTTGCTGTATTGCTCCTGGAAAACTGTGCTTCTAGCTGTCATCTGAACCAGATGTGTGCCTGAGCTCCAGGCCCTTATGGCCTCTCCCACCTTTTTTGTTTCTTCATAAAGACAGGGTATTCTTGTGTACCAACCCTTCTTTTATGCCGAAGGTAGTCTATGAATCGTCACTCGACCAAACCGTTCAGTTACCTACTTTCTTTTCTTCTCTATACAATCCTAGTGAGAAGGTATTGCACACCCTGGATGTCCGTAGACAACTTAGGTTTTACTTAGGCAAGACTAAAGCCATTAGAAAATCAGGCCAGCTTTTTGTCTCCTATCATATCAGGGCCCTGGAATTGCCTATTTCCAAGCAGACTATTTCTACTTGGATTTCTAAGGCTATTTCTTTTTTGTTATATGAAACATGGAAAAACCCTTGTCTCTTCTGTAAAGGCCCATTCCACTGGGGCTGTAGGCTCATCATGGGCCTTCTTCCAGGGATTGGACAGTAGCTCTGTTCTCAAAGCAGCTACTTGGATTTCTGTTCATAACCTTCACTAAACATTACAAATTGGATTGCATTTCTGGGTCCACAGCACGATTTTCCAGAGTCATACTTGGATTCCTGGAGAGCTCTACTGTCTCTTCCTCCACCCTCCCTTCATGAGATTTTATATTCTCCCTCATGTTAAGAGTACTGCAACAGATGAGAAGAAGCACATAGAATAGTTGTGTAAAGTCTTATCATAATGATAAATGTTCTTCTCTTCTCTGTTGCGGTATTCCAGTCCCTCACTCCTTCCCCCTGGTGGTTTGGTTCCTTTCATTGGATAGTCATACCCTACCTTCCTTAGGCTGGCTTCCTCCTGGGGCATTCAGTTTTGAGGTAGATGCGTGAGTACATTGCTTTTATGGGCGACATACAACAGCAGCCTACGTGCGACGTACCATACATCCTACAGTAGTGAAAGAATTTTGTATACTGTCCAACGTGTAGTTGCCTGCAGTGGAGAGCTCTCATGTTAAGAATAATGCAACAGAGAAGAGGGCATCTATTGTTATGGTAAGAGTTTACGTAACTGTTCTTTATTGCAGAAACTATACTTTTTTGTGAAAATATTAATTTTAAGGTAGAAAAGTTTTTTTTTTTTTTTAAATTAAAACTTTTTTTCTCTGATAAAAGTTTTGTTATTTTACTTTTGGTGGCTGGGATAAGTGGTAAAGTGCTTTTTACTTTGTGGGTTTTTTCAGGGAAACTTTTTCATTTCTACTACTTACCTGTTTTACCAGCTACTGCTGCCTGGCCTCCCCAAGAATTAGCCATCTTTTTCTGCTTAACCATAGAACAGCCCTACCATATTTCCTTGGTTCTGCCCTCCTCCAGCCACAAAAAGATGTAAAATGCCAACTAATCTTTGTCACCACTGTAGGGTGCTGAAGTACTTCGGCCACAGATCAATGACTGTGCTCTGGCCATTTCTGGTTTCTCAGACCATTGATCTTTTTCCTGGACTCCCTCTGATATAGTCTCTACAGCCGCTGTGGATTGGAGTTTAGACACATCATTTGTGGCATTTGGAATGCCCTTGGTGTGGGCAAGAGAGGGCCACTTTTGTCGGGTTTGGAAGAAGAGGCAGGGAATATTACTTTGCCTAGACAGAATGCTATTTCTATCCCTAGTGAGTTTTTTGCTTTTTTGGCAAGTGTCTGTTTTTTCAGAAATTCCTGTCAAAAAGAAGCACAAATGTATTTCTTCACATGTCAGTCACTTTAGACAAGATTGATTTATTAGGCTTAGCTCAGATTTAGTTCAGACCCTTGACCCTTCTAGTTTAGCTGTTTCTGGTAAAAGAAAGAGATTATTCATTTTGTAAAAAAGAACAGACTACTGAACCACTAAATGATTGTGAAGAAACTGATTATATTTTGTCTCCTCTGGTTTCTGTTTCAGATTCTGAGGAGATTGTGGCTTCTGTTAGTCTGTTGGAAGGATTATCTTTCTCTGAAACTGTTTAGAGAATGAATAATTTAAGTGAGGACATGATGACATTCCACTGCCCCTGGATAAGTATTATGATTTGTTACAGCTGGGTTTTCCAGAACCTACTGTCATTCCTCCTGTCCTTTCAGCATTGGAAGATGTTTACGTCACAGCCTGTAACTTGCCTGACAGCCAGCTTACTGCCCCCAGGAAAGCAGGTAGATTGTAAGTTCCTCAAGCTTATAAGTTTGTATAGACTCATCCCAGATGAGATCCACCAGCTATTGTTTTAGTGAACCCAGCTGCTGCTAAACATCTGGTTAAACCAATCCTTCTCCTGATAAGGATGGAAAAGATTTTGATAGATTTGAGAAAAAGTGTATTCTTCAGTAACACTTCTCTTTAGAATTCTCAACTAGAACTTCATGTTTATGCCTGCCTCTTTTGAGAACATGAAGAATTTTATGGCATATTGTTTTCATGTCTCAAGTAACTACTCATTGTTTGAAGCGTGCTTTTGATTCTATTTTGATGCTACTTTCAGGGCTGATGCCACTGGAACTGTTATGAGAGTTTTGCTTGGTTTTGTTTTCAAAACCTTCCAGAAGATGTCAAAGCTGAAATTTTGCATTCTCCTTTGGATAGAGAGCTTTTTAGACCATCTGCTGCAGAGGTTCTTAGTGTGATGAAAGAGGTAAGATGGCTCAAGGAATCTCTCAAAATTTTCAGTCTTCCTTCACCATGGTTGCCAAGGGATTTCATGCTACCCATGCAACTGTCTTTAAAAAGCAAAATCGACAAATGCATCAAGTTCTTGGTAAGCTAACATTTAAAAAGCAGTGGCAGGGAAGTTCAGAAAAGAAAGGAGCCCCCCTCCCCCTGAAAAGGAAGGACATTGTATAAGCCTGGATGACCATCTGCAAGCATCCCCTCCCCAGAACTGGCAAAGCTATAATCCTACCGGAAAGTCTGTACCCCCGTTTATCCATTTATCTCTTTTGCAACAGATAGTTTCAGACAGATGAATTCTAAAATTAATCCATCAAGGTTTTAGATGGCAGTGGAAGTCCCTCCCTTCTTTCTGGGAGATTCCCCCTAATCTGCCATACCAAATTCCTCTTTTCTTTCCTGTCATTCAGCATCTACTGTCTCGGGGGTTGATAGAAGCAGTCCCCCCTCCTCATTTAAGACAAGGGTTTTATTTAAGAATGTTTCTGGTGTCAAAAAAGAAGATTCTTGGTCACGAGTTCTGAGTTCTGGATTTTTCTTTTCTAAACCTACTTGTGATAGTGCCCAAGTTCAAAATGCTATCCCTTCAATTATCACCCCTTGTTTACCCATTTGAGTTTTCTGGTGAACTAAGATTTAAAAGATGCTTGTCATCACTGTTGCTGTAGATTTTTATTTCAGACATTTTTAATGTTTTCTGTGTGTGGATCACATCATTTCTCTGCTTTACCCTTAGGTTAGTCCACAGTTCAAATCTCAAAGCATCTGCCTCCTGTGATAGCTTACTGCAGACTGCAAGTTATTCACATTGTTTCTTATTTAGATGACTTGCTTACCTTTGTAGAGTCTTTTTCAAGGTGTCAGAATTTCTTATGTGGGTTAAGGGATCTCTTACACTGACTTAGCTTCCTGGAGAACATAACCAAAAGCCTTAACTCCTTGTCAGGTGATTATTTTCCTAAACTACTTCTTAGATACCTCACTTCTAAGAGCATTTCTTCCACTGGAAAAAGTAGATCTGTATCTGGATTTATTCTACAGAGTTTCCATTCAGACTGCTGTCTCAGCCAGGAATTTTCTCAGGATTCTGGGTCTCATGGCTTATGTGATTCTCACGATCCTTCTTGAAAGATTACACATCAGGAAAATCCAATGGAACATGACACCTGTATGATCCCAACACCCCCTGGTGTTCTAGATTCCAGTTTAGAGGGTTGTGAAGAAAGGAGAATTTTTTTTTTTACTGGTGACACCAAATTTATCATAATCCATGTCTTCCATTCTCCCTCCCAACTCTAGCACAGTCTGTAACAACAGATTCCCCAGACTTTGCTTGGGGGGCAGTGTCTGTGGGGATAAAAATGCAGCATCTTTGAAACAGAAAAGACAGACCAAAGCACACAAACATAAAGGTGATGTTGGCACTTACACAGTTGAGACCGCATTTATATGCTCCCTGGGACCTCTACATGTGTCTACAGACAATACCACAGGATGTGGTACATAAATGTTGGGGGGGTGGGGTCAAGAGGCTACCATCTGTGCAGACTAGCCATGGCAGCCTAAGATATAGATTTTTAGGGTCCACTTCTTAATTTCAAAAGATCAGAATCTCAAAATTCTTAATATTGAACCCAGAATCTCGAGGTTCTGAAATCTCAAAATTAAGAAATAAAAAAAAATAAAAAATTACAACTGCTAAAACCATCTTTTTGCAGGGGGGCAAGCCCCCCTGCACCCCCCACAACTTAAATATACTAACTCCAGGATTGTGGTACAGTGAACAGTACGGTAATGTTCCTATTCTGCACTGTATAACAATGTACATTACCATTCTGTTCACTGTACAGCGATCTCGGAGTTGGTATATTTAGGTTACAGGGGGGCTTGTCGCCCTGCAAAAACATGGTTTTAGCAGTTGTCATGTGTTTTTTTTTTTTTTTTATTTCTTAATTTCGAGATTTCAGAACCTTGAGATTCTGGGTTCGATATTATGAATCTCAAGATTCTGATCTTTTGAAATTAAGAAGTGGACCCCGATTTTTTGTAGTCAGTTTGCAGGCATCTATGCTGTCAGCAAAACTGTGTTGCAGACAGTCTTGAGTAGGACCAGGACAGACTTTCACAAATGGAAATTTAATCAGGGAGATGTCCAGGAACTGATCTAGGTGAAGAACATCTCAAATAGATATTTTCACCTCCACTCATAACAATCATTTGGCAAAATTCTGCTCCAGGACTCAGTACAAGAAGGCCTTGAAGACAAATCCATTTTTCTTTCTTTCTTTGGGCTGGAATGTTCCTCTGTTGATTAACACTCTTTCCACTAATATCCCAGGTCATTCTGAAGATTCATAAGGAGTCTCCAAAGATCACTGTAGTGACTGTCTTCTGGCTCAGGCAACAGTGGCTCTCCTTTCTATTGTAAATGGTCAGTAGCAATTACCACAAGTTTCTTCACAGACTGGACCTACTCACCCAAGGGTTATTTGATACATTCTGACCCCAAACAATTGTAACTGCCAGGGTGATAGAATCTTAGTACCTTTTAGGCATCTTTTTTCGGAGGCCATGCAGCAGGTATTAAGAGGCAAGAAAAGCTGATACTAGAAAACCATGATAGTAAACAGCAAAAGTTTTCTAGGTTGTGGCAATGAAAGAACCAGACATTGAAGACTATATTATTTGTGTGATTTATTATCCTGTGGCCTTAGTTCTCCATAAAGGTTTATTTGTTGGCCATTTCTACATCAATCCACCTCTTTCAAAGCAGTGTTGAAAATATTTTAAAGGGGTGTTGCATACCAAGTCGCCTAGGAAACGGGTGACTCATCCATGGGATATTAATTTTGTATTAGCAAAGCTAACTGTTGCTCTGTTTGAACCTACACTGTAGGCTGTATTGAGGTACTTAACATGGAAAACAGTGTTGCCCACTTCTCTGACTTCTGCTAGAAGAGTGTCTGAGTTGCAAACTTGTATGGTGTGTCAAACCTATCTCATTTTCCACAAATATATAGGGTTTCCTTAAGAACTAATCCTCCATTTATGCCTAAAGTGCTATCAGAGTTTACTTTGAGACAAGCTGTCTTTCTCTCAGTCTTCTTTCCTAGCTATAAAAATGAGAGAGAAAGGATACTCTATACCTTGAATATCCAAAGACTGCTCTAGTATTGAACAAAATCCTTCAGAAACTCTGATCAGTTCATTTTTTGTGAGGGCAAAAAAGTCTCCCCGTGTCAAAAGACTGTTTCCAAGCAGTTTTCTCATGCAATTACCTTTTGTTATACCCACACCAACAAGACATTTCCCAGACAGGGTCAAAACTTGGTCTACCAGGGAACTGACTGTTAACTGTGGCTTTTTGGGAAGGGTTGTATTCTGGAAGTATTCAGGAAGCAACTGGGTCCTCTGTATACACATTTACAAAGCACTGTAAATTAAATTTCTTCTCTGGGTCTAGGACAGGCATTGCTAGGATGATTCTTCAGAGTCTCCATGACCATCATCCTTCCTCCCAGTCAAGTCTAAGCTGTGGTAATCTAGCCATATTGTTAAGGCTATTGTAGCAGTGATCATAATGTTGATCATAATACAGTTGTGTAAGTAAACTTCCCATAACAGTAGATGTTTGAATGATCACTGCTGCAGTAGCTACTCCTTCCCTCCCCCCACCCCTTATTTTTGTACATTTTTTGTTGCCAGGGTGAGGACAACCTTTTATTTTTATTTTCCTGGTATCATCCTCCGCCCTTATCATGGCTTTAGCCTCCTCCTCCTCTCTGTTGACATGAAAGTTGTGTAGGCTCGGTGGCCAAACCTGTCTTTTCGGTCAACTCACCTTGAGCTGACTAACAGTTTGCATGCATAGAAGATGGCTTTAAGCTATGGAAGCTGGCCTGCAGTCATGTCCTTAGCAGAATTTTACCCATGTAGCGAAGGCCCATGTGCAGAAGTTATAATCTGAACGTTTACTTTATGTTATGTTTACTTACACAACTGTATTTTCCTGAACTTCTGAGTTTTGGCTGATATTTTATCTTGTAAAAGTGAGAGTTAAGTGCCTTTAAGGATTCATACCCAGTATTTATATAGTTTGTTTATTTTTAATATTTGTTTGACCTAGAGTCACCTGACCCCTTGGTCCGATCCAGTATTTCTGCCATAGTCATCTAGAATATTCTGGCATCACAATACAGTATCATGTTTGCACACTGTAAATTTCCCGGTTTCTCGCTAATAAGCAAGTCAAATTTCTGGATCTAGAGCTCCAGGTGTACTCCTATATTTTCTTTTACCGAAAGGGTTTCTGCAGGCTGCAGCTTGACCATTTTCCACTGAGAATTATTCTGCTTTAGTTTAAAGACCATTTCAGCATTTTTGATCTCATGGATATTCTGTAGGCCGGACTTCCATACATGACCCAGTGATGTTCTCCCTCATTTTGAGAGACAAATTCATAAGCTGTATGAGTGTGTATTACATGTATGTTTTCAGGATGAATGTCACTGTAATCTTCAGCATGTTATACTTTCAAACCATTTCTCTTCAGTCAGAATCCTGTACCCCACAGCCAGTCTTCAGCAATATCGAAGTAGTTTCACTAGCATCTCCCAGCCATATACATAGTTGTGTGATACTGCTTTCTTCCTCACCTGTATACTTCTAATGTAAACCTCATGATAGCAGTGTATGATTATCAGTGCACCTGCTTAATGGCCCATCTTTTAACTACAGTATTATTTTCTGCTCTGCTGAATTCCTTTGCTCGCTTCCATTTCTTTCAATTTCTATTCACTGCATACCTCACCTCTTAACTACAGTATTAACATTTTATACCCTTCCAAGTTCCTTCACTCACCTACATTTCTTGAATTTCTAATAGCTAATCACAAGGTCTGTTATGTATTTGACAAACGTACTAGTGCACCTCTTCAGTTGCTCAGTGATCAGCATTCAACTTCTCATCAGTGCAGTGGTGCAGATATCAGCAATGGGCTTCAGCTAGTTTTTCACAGATAAGTATCTCCATTGAGAAACCTTCCTTTTTCTGTGGACAATTCATATTAAAGTTTTTTCTTGTGTTTGTTAGGGAGGGTAAATGTTCATGTGGTAGATGGATTCTTACAAGGGCACACATACCTGTGTTTTCTGTCTTCAGAACAGCAGGAAGTAAGGTCCTGTCAGACTACCTTTTCCTTTACTCAAGACTATAAGCTGTAGGTTGAATTCCGTAAAAACCTTTCTTGTGAATAGGTGCCTCTGGGATGAGGTGCAAATGACCATGGTGACAGACTTCCCTTTTAACAGACCTCTCTCCTCAATAGAAGATGCTTTCAAGAGAGGCCTCAGAGGAATCTTGGCCTTCCCCTCATTTCTGCAGTACAAGTTTGACATCTCCATTGAGGTGCCTTTGCAGCTCTCAAGTCATCAGTCTGGCTCGTGTGGTCCATCTGGAGGCCACTAAGGCATGTCCTTTCAAACTGTATATATATATATATATATATATATATATATATATATATATATATATCAGTCTCCGGCTGAACTTGCCAAGAATGGAGAAAAATTCATTTTTCTGTCTGAATGAGGTTGTACATCACTGGGTCACTTACGGAGGCCAACCTACAGATTCCACTCATAAAACTTTAAGGCTTGAGACCCCCAAAAAGTAGATGGAAAAACAAAACACATGCTACCCCCACCACCACCACCACACATTCCTATACAGAAGGCCTCCAAGGAAGGCTAGTATAATTTTGCACAGGGCTTATTTAAGGCAGTCTAATTTTGTAAGCCTTCTCTTCTGGCTCCAGTCTCTGTTAAGAGAAAGAGACCCCCATCTCTTCATAAATGATCTTTCTGAAGCTGATGTTGAGAGTCTGGACTTAACCTCCTAGTTATCCTCTAACTTCTTATGAATGAGAATTTGAAGATAACCCTTTCTTCAGACACTCCCAGTGGTGAAATATTATTTGGACATGCAGTATTTAAAAAAAAATCTAAGAATCTTTCAAGTAGGAAGGCAAGGAAATGTCAGATTTGAGAAGATATTTTGAGTTACTAAGCATGGATCCCTCAAAATCGGTGACCATACCTTCTGTAATTGGAGCTTTAACGGAGTCTATTGCTTTTGCCTTTGCTTGCCTAAATTCCTAAACCTTCCGCCCCCTAAGAAACCTGTTAGATTAATAGATTGTTACTAGGCTAATAAACTGGGTGGCATTTCTAAACCTGCTAATGAACCGGGTGGCTTTTCTAAACCAAGTCAAGTTTCCTGAAAGCATAATGATGTCCTGTATCCAAACAGAACATTGAAGGCCAGACATTTATAAACTACCTCTGTCCATGAGACACATGGATCCCAGGCCCTGTGTAATTTTCTATTCCCCATCCAGTGGTCTATGTTGCCTTTAAGTTGGGTAGTTGATCAACATAGTTTTACATGGATGGGAAGCCTTTTTCATAGGAGGGGCAGTCTCTGGGACACACAACTGTCTCTCTCCAGCATGTTCTGTTTAAGTCAAAGACAAAATTCGGGTCCCTAGACCTTGTATTTCTGGTACTGTTTGACTTCCTTACATGCAAGCGATTCATAACTCTGGAATTTGTAAGTCAGACATAGGTCCCCCCTCAGAAATCTGTAGGAGACTGAGTAGAGGGAAAGGGCTTTAAGGCGCTGTGCATAAGGCAGGATTGTTACACCTTATATTCTTTCTGTAAGAAACCTCCAAGTTCGCTGTAGTTGCTGCATATGCTTGGTTAGATACATAATGAAGGAAGCATTGTACTCTACAATTGGTCTGATAAGGGCAGAGTGCAGTGGGATAGTGACCTCTTAGAACCTAGATGCTATGCTCTTACTTATAAGTTGCATAACATAAAAGGATATTTCCTCACCACGGTGGCCACGTGGTTGTCATAGGTAAGGCCACTGTCTACGTGCATACCCTGATCCGTTATCACTGGGTCAACTCTTGGGGGCATGTTATCAACATGGTAATTAGCCAGGATGGTTGACTTCCCATAGGGTACAATAATGCATTTCGTAGCACTGAGTTTAATGCCATGACTTTGGCACTATTTTTAGTCAGAGATTGGCCTTCTTGAAGAGAGCTAGTGTCTGTAGGGAAGTCGATGATAACCCCCAGCTTACAATCATCTGCAAGCTTAGACAACTATAAATCTTCAGCATTTGCTTCCACTTCAGAGAAATAGAGGCCAAAAATGAGCGGGCCCAGTACCGATCCGGTCTCCTGTAGTGACTGGCCTGTTGATGGAGGTGACTTCACCTATTTTGACCTCCTGTTTCTTATCCGTGAGCTAGCTGGCTATCCAGAGGATGATAAAAGTGAGCTTGTCTATAATGCCTGAGCCGGGTATTGTATCAAAAGCTTTGGCCAGGTCGAGGTAAGCTGTGTGTACAGTCTTGCCCTCATCCATTGCTTTAGTGACCCCCTCAGAGAAGTCCACCAGATTTAATAGGCATGAACTTCCTTTAACAAAGCCGAACCATGATAGGGCCAGTGTTTGCAGGTTACCTATGTTCTCATTTATCATGTCCATGATGATTCTTTCCATGGCCTTGCATATAAGGCTGGTCAGACTTATGGACCTGTAGTTACCAGGATCAGTGGTTGAACCTCCTTTGTGCAGGGTAATGACTGTAGCCATCTCCCTTTCCTTGGGCACAAAACCTGACTGTGTAAGCTCTGGCTGAAAAGTGATGCAAGTGGACCAGAGATGTCATGTTTCCTTACTACTTAGTACGCATCCTAGGATGTTATCAGGACCCATCATTGCAGTGTTGTTTTGGACTTGGAAAGTATATTGATGACCTGTTCCTTAAATGGTTGGGAGAATTGTGTTATGCAGTATTTCCTTTGGACTATCCTGGGATATTTGGGGAAGAGATATTTGAGCTGAACCTGTCAGCCAAAAGGTTGGCAGTAGCCTCCAGTTTATTGTGGTGATGTCATCTACAATAAGTTCTGTGCATTGTTGCACATTTCCCTTGAGGTTACGGATATAGCTGCAGAAAGCAATGTGGTAGCCCTTTGCCTGTGAAACTACTTTTTCATCAAATTTAGGTCATGAAGTATTAATTAACCATCTTGGCTGCCTGTTTAGATTGGTCGAGGGCATTAGTATCTTGGGCTTTGTTCCTCCTCCACTTGGCCAAATTTTTTTTTCTTTTGTTGTGTAACTGATTGATATATTGTGATTCCACCAGAGTGGCTTGTCTTTTGACTTTGTCTTATTATTAGAACAAGTGGGCACAGCTCACACTGTACAGCTATCAGTATGGCTGTACAGGGATTTTGTAAATAGCTCAGTATATGCTGTAGTGTTTATTGGGTTTGGGGCTGCTTGGAATTTAGCCAGTGTGTCACTTTGCAGAGAGAGGGGGTTAGCCTTGTAATCTTTCCTAAAGGTATTTGGATTCGTTGGGTGAGGGACTGCAGTACATTGACATAGTATGGGTTTCCTGGGGCATGAAAAGGTGCCTATAAGTTGCAAGGATATGGTACGAGACCCTGTTTATGGTGAGTTGCAAATGTATAAGTTATAGTGGGTCATACACTTTAACTAGTCTGGATGCGAGGTTGTTTTTATTATAGACCGAGACTTCTCCACCTTTAGTTCCCTCCTGTGCACTAGCTGGTCAAATGGTGTGAAAAGCATCATAACCTTGCACTGCCAGGGTACTTTCTTCAACTTTAAACCATGTCTCCATTACTACATAGATGTGTACATTCACCAGGGAGAGAAGCAGTATCACCGTCGGATATTCCCCTGTAGGTTTAGTTAAGTTGGGAGGTTTATCAATTTGGCATTCCCTAAAAAAGGCATGATGGGAGTGGAAAAGGTCTTTGCCAATAACTGTAAGCCTAGAAGGGGTAAATGCAGACCATGCCAAGCAAAGCACTGTGATCTGTCAGCCATGTACTCCCTGACCATCAAATATTGGACCCCCCTTCGATTAATACCAGAAGCTAAGCCACTTGTTAAATTCAGTCATTATCTTTTGGTAACTTGGCATAATTCTTGGAGAAGGTAGTATGCTGCTCATTGCTAGGTTCATACCTGCCTGAGTTACATAATCAGTGAGCTTGATCATGTCTCGCTTCATATAGTCAAGGTAGGTACATCTCAGGTCATTAACACACACATGGACTATGACAGAGTCATAGTGGTACCTGTGGTTCAGTAACTTGAGTGCTTCTGCGAATTGAAGGATCCTAACCCCAAAAAAGCAAATAACCCCGATTCTCCCCTTACGTAGTCTGTTTAGGGGGGACATCAGTGTGCCTCACTTTAGAGTTGCCAAAGACCAGGAAATTTGGCTGTCCACTGGTTGGCCTGAAGGACATAGCAGTAGAGGCACTGGATACAGTATTACTATGTGTAGCTGTGCGTGATGTTTTAATGGATTGTTTACATAATGGTTGAGGACCATTTTTTAATTGTGCTGTGCAGGAAGTCTTTGTTTTAGAAAGGTTACCTGGAAGTGCCTCAGCATAAGTAGTTTTATGTGTATGGTCTTTACCCTGTGCAGTAGGTATGACGCAAGTGTCACTGACAACCTCTGTAAGATTACTTTCAGTTGTATGAGAGTTTTGCCTCCAGCATTAGTGTATTTACATCTCTCACATACTTTATCTGTTTTATTAAGAATAAGTGGGTTTTCAGTGTACGTGAGGCCAGTAACACAAGGAACTTGATCATCAGTGCTCATCTATGCACAAACGATGTTCTATAGTTAAAAACAAAAAAAATATGCCTAGACAGTAAGCGTATTTTAAGGGAAACGTACACTGTGAGGAATCGGCGTCTACACAGATTACAAGGGGGAACTATGCTGTGAGATAACTGCATCTAAACAGATCACTGCTAGGCACTAATTCACAGAGAGCAGCAGTTCTAACTAAAGTTCAGAAAGTGCAACTATTTCACCATAAAAACAATTAATGCAAATGTGGCAAAAACAATGTGAAAAACAAGTTCCGAAACAGGGGTTATGGGAATGAAAGCCTTGGCTTACTCATAGGTTATGAGCCAAGCATTGTACAACTGTGATACCTGAATAGCAGAGGACATTTGATTAAAAAAAAAAAAAAACACACACAAAGAAGGTCCTGTAGCAAATCAAAAATAGTACACACTACTGTACTCTACACAGAGAAAATGACTCGGGTCCCCTCTGTTCTCACTAAAGTGGTACTAAGCTGGTTCTAACTAAAGACTTTAAAAAAAAAGTGCAGATATTCTTCACAGAAACACTCTGTTAAAGCGGATGTGACAAAAACAATGTGAAAATAAGTGCCAAAACAGGGGATATGGTAATGCAAGTCTTAGCTTTTGTAGAGTTTAGCAGAAACCAGCAACACTCTTCATTTAAAGTAGTTTGGTCACCAAATGCCTCAGAGCTCATAGCTTATGAGCCAAGCATTGTGCTTACATTTCACTTAAATAGCAGAGATTCGATTTAAAAACATAAACAAGGCCCTGGTGCCAATCAAAAACAGCACACGCCTTTTTTTTTCTTTACTTAATCTTGGGTCAGAAAATGACTCTGGTCCCCTCTACTCTCACTGAAGTGGAACCAAGGCAGTTCTAACTAAAGATTGCAAAAAAAGGTCAGAGTACAGATATTCAACACAGAAAGACTGAACACAGAAAGACTCAATGCAGCAAAAAAAAGTGCGGAAACAGTGGATATAGTAAGTCGTGGCTTTTGTAGAGTTTTGCAGAAACCAGCAACACGATTCTTAAGTAGAGTTGTCGTCAAATGCTGCAGGCACACAGATTCAAATTTCAAACAAGCTAGTCCTCTAGCCAATTAAATTAATGCACTATAAGACTTAAACCAGCAGTTCCCAGCTCAGAAGGGCATAGACTATTGTCTTCTGCTCCAAGAGTGTAGATTGCAAACCTTCCTAATGTTAAATAAGTGGTTTGGAGCCCAAGTGCTTAAACCAGAACAAAGACGCACAGAGTAATAAACACAATAAGCCTACAACCAGCAACTCGCAACTGTAAGGCACATCTTCTTCCAAAGAGTATAGACAACATACCTTCCTAATGTAAAATAATTAGTTTGGAACCAAAGTGGTTAAATCTGAAGCAAAAGGCTTAGAATAACAGTTGCAATGTAATCAGGAATCAGTAATAAACGGCAGCTCATTAAACATTTTATTTAGCTTTTTGTTGCACGTTCTTTAAATAGAAATCAACACAAATACAGTAAAAGCTGCTGAATGAAGTGCAGTTTTTTAGTAAGTGGGAAGATAAAAAACAGAAGATAATTAAAGTTTGAGACTAAGGGGGGGGGGGTGCCTTCCCGGTTGAATGAGCTGATGAGATGAGACTGGGGGAAGTGTCCAAAGTCAGATTTATGGTAGGGGTGGGCAGCTCAAAAGCCACCAAGTTTAAAAGCACAACAGGTGTAGGGTAGGTGGGTGGCAAAAATCAAATACAGACAGACGAGCAATAGTCAGGCAGAGAACAGCAAGTCACACAACTACAGATAAATATAGATGCCACTAAATACTTGTAGTTAAATGATGAATGCTATTTCTCAGCTCCTCCTACTAATTAGCATCTGCAAAAGATTTTTTCTCTAACTGACCCCTAGCCAAGACCTCTCAAAAAACTCCTAAAAGAACAAAACAACTAAATCAGAACATGCAATTTAAGAATAAAGATAAAAACAATCAAAGTAACCAAATCTTAAATGAGGAACTCCAATTCAAAGTCAAATGCAGAGCTTATCATAGTCAGGCAAAGAACCTCTTTATGGTACCTGACACACACTTAATGTATAAAAAGTCCGTGGCAGACCCTGCTTTTATTTCTTTGATTGGATTAGACGTTCCAGGGCCTTTTATGCTACCAAGCCACGGTGGTACAGCGGTAGCGTTGTTGCCTGACAGCAAGAGGTTCTCCTGTTCGATTCTCAGCTGGAGTGCCTTCTGTGTGGAGTTTGTATGTCTTTCCCGCGGTCGAGTGGCCTCTGAAGGACATGCGTGAATGGGCGTGCCTTCGCTGAAGGTTGGGTGTCGGGCTGGCATCTCTGCACCGTAAAAATCGACTGCCAATCATTAGCAGACCAGAGTTCCGCTGTGGCGACCCCTAACCAGGAAAAGCCGAAAGGACAAACATTCTGTCTCTAGCCATGCATTTTGATAGATTTGAGAAAAATGGTCTACACATTTTCTGCATTGGCTTTTAAGGCAAACAGTTGTCAAACCTACATGTCTAAATGTGTTATTCGGTTTGCAGGTATGCAACAAAAGTCTCCTAGCTACCTTGCCTAACTCAAACCCTTAATCTTCCCTTTTGAACATGCTAAACTCTGTCTTTACAGGTCACCAAACATTCTATTAAATATTTAAATATGTGTACGATAGTGGATGCTGTGTCTAGGGCTGCTGCTGCTACAGGTACAGTAATGCACAGGAATGCCTGGGTAAAATTACAGAATTTACCTGATGATGAAACCCAGTTATTAAATATTCCACTGACAGAGACCTTTTGTTTGGGAAATGTTGAGCTGAAGTACTTGAAAATCTGAAAGAAATGGGGAAGACTAATGGAAGAAGTCAAATGATTCTCCAGAATACCAAAGGAATTATCCTTTTTCCTCCTCTGGTTTCATTTTTTTCAAAAGCCGTTTAGATCCTCTCTGCAAAAAACTATTAACAGCGTAAGAGAAAAATGGCTGGGTGACTCAAAAAGGAAAGGAGAGGGATCTCAAGGGCCCTTCATTCAAACAAAAATTAATGACTACCTGTGCTTGTTTTAGCTACCCCCCTGTCCCCAAATCATCCTGGTTTCTCTCTTCCCAAATTGCAAGCACTCTCTCCAGCTGTCTTCATCTCTGGAAACAAAGACTTCAGATGCCTGGCTACTGAAAATAATTCAGAATGGATACAGACTACAGTGGGCATCCTCTCCATCTCAGGCTGGGATCCCACTTCCGCTAAAGAGCTGTAACCATCTGTTTCCAGAGATTCTTTCAGATTTGCTGTCGCAGTGAGTGATAGAGCCAGTCTCTCAATCCCAGGAGGGCAGGGGCTTTTATTTGTGGACCCCCCCCCAGACAAAAAGGCACATGGAGACCTGTTTTTTATCTGTAAAAAAACTAAACTTCTTTCTCTTGTACCAAGCTTCAGGATACTCACTTTACAAAGTCTTTTATCTCTCCTGTGTCCCAGAGCCTTGTTGGATACTGAACACCTCAAAGATGCCCAATTGTACATTCTAGTACACAAAGGTCATAGATGTTACCCAGGATTCTTTGCTTTGGAGATTACACTTTCAGATTACAACTTTTCCTTTTAGTCTTTCCACCACTCTGAGTTTTCACTAAGTTCTTTGCACCAGTCAAAGTTTCTGCAGATTACAAGGCTTAAAACATTTACCCATATCTGGATGATTGCCTTGTTTCAGCTCCTTGTGTCCAAGACACTGTAGAGCAGCTCTTTAGTTCACTTCTCATCTTTTCAGCAGCCTGGTGTTAAAACTAAACTTTAAAAAGTCTTAGCTAAACGCTACTCACAGGTTAAATGTCTTTGGAAGTGTAGACTTCTGTCAACAGCCTTCAATTCTCCAGACTGTGTATCCTCTTATTCCCACTTTTTAAATGTGGCCCAGCAAAACATGTCTAAAGCAGTGAAAGGCCCTCACAATTCTAGGCTACATGGTGTCTTCCTTTCTAATAGTTTCATTTGCCAGACTCCATGTGAGAAAAATCCAGTGGTAACTCCAGTCGTTTTAGGTCAAGCACCTTCATTCTCTAACCTTCCCGATTCCTGCTCTCAGTTTCATTAAGAAGGAATTCACCCGGAGGGGGGGACAGTCAGATGTTACAGAATCTAAAGCAGAAAAACAAGGGACTCATCCATCTCACTGAGCTTTAATAAAGGCAAAAAAGTAATAAAAACCACAGAGCTTTTGAGTTTAGAAACAACTCTTCATCAATGTTCAAACAATACAAATGCTACATTGAGCTAATTTATGCTAGTAGCCAGCATCATAATAAATCAATTATTCAAGTACAACATAACCAGACAAAACATTTAAAGACCCAACATTTAAGAAAACAATTGCATAATGCCTGGTAGAAATATGAAGCAATAAAATGTTAAAATATATGAAAATATATATAATTTTATGTATAAAAATGTTATATATATATATTTTTTATAAAAAAGCAATTATAAAAACTCCCTTCTAAACTTTAATACAGGTTGTGTACCATTTTTTTGTATTCCGACCAAGGGGGTCTGCCTGCCCTAAAATAATTAATCCACCTGTACTCTGCCATTTCAGTCCAAGTACCCATGTCACCACTCCTTAAATTATCATAGACTTTCTGTATCACTCTAAGCTTGAACGCATGATGTTAAGTTGTCAATCTCGCCTTCATTCTTGCTGGATGGGTTTGGAGCCGACCTCGGCTCCGACTCGGCCACTCTAAAAGCTCGAGAGTTGGTTCCACCGGCTCGAAGCTCCCCTTATATCCCACAATGCTAGGCGGTATTATCCCAGATCTCGTTTGCCGCTACAGCGATCGAGGTGTTGTTTTTCTACCGGCTCAGGTCAGTTGTTTAATCAGTCTATTTAAACTAGTTAAATCCCCTTTTCTTAACTTAGTTTTTCATATTTCCCTTAGTTTAGGGTATTTTATCCCTTTCTTCCATTATTCCCATCTTTTTTTCCCTCAAGAACTTATAAGTTCTTCCCTTAGGCCTTCGGGCCCTGCTATCCCTAAGTGGAGTGTTTGTGTTTTGTAGGGATATTTTTATATCTAAGTTAACTAACTAAATTTAATTTTAGTTTAATCTAGGTAATTTTGTTTATAGTGTAATCGGTGTGTATGTGTTCTGTGTGGAGGTTACACTTTCGGTCCTTGATAATGTCCAAGGATTCAGAGGTCTCAGGCTTCAAGAAGTGTGACTCGTGCTGTCAGAAAATGTCTCTGACAGACGGTCACACTTCTTGTGTTTACTGCCTGGGACCTTTACACCTGCAGGACTCTTGTGCTGTATGCCATGGCTTCAGCCCCAGAGTCCTGCAGGAAAGAAAAAATAAACTTATATTGAGAGGTTTACTTAAGCCTGAGGGTTCCCTTACTGCTACTTTGGGCAAACCCTCTAAGGCTTCTAGGTCCTCGGCTCCAGCATCTGAGTCGAGGCCTAAGGCTTCGAAACCTCCTTCTACATCGGCTCCGGCTGGAGCCGATGAGTCTCAGACTGCAGCTTCTGTGGTTTCCTCGGCTCCGGCTGGAGCCGAGGTATTGGAAATTCCTGTGTCGGCTCCGACTAAACCTTCGGAGCCGACATCTAGAAAGAGGTCCAGGTCACCGTCCCTTGGCTCCGTTCATTCGGCTCCAGTATCTCCCTTGCTGTCTGAACGGAGCCATAGATCTCACTCCTCTAGGTCATCGAGGCTTTCGGACCATGACCTTCAGAGGGTAGTGAGTCGTCTTCTTAAGTCCGAGGCACTGGCCCAAATGCTTCAGAGCCCGACTCATCAGTCGATGCCTGACCCTGTTCCTCATTACGTTCCTCCTTCGACTCCTTTGAGCTCGGGCCGGCGTTGAACCGAGACTGTGGTAGCGTCGGAGCCGATACAAATGTCTTCGGCTCAGCCGTCAGCTCCATTTTCTTCCTTGGAAGAATCTTGGCGCCGGACTTCCCTCGTCGGCTCCGAGGGGGTGAGTGGCATCGGACCCTTGTCCGACCCCGCTCTCCCTCTCGGTGCTTCGGCGCTGGTGAGTTCGGCTCCGACATCGGCCTCGGAGCCATCACTGTCGGTGCCGAGGGAGGTTTTCAGCTTCTCGGAGCGGGGACCTCTGGCTCTGCCTGACAGGGGTGCGTTCGAGGTCATGCGGAGTGTGTTGGAACCTGGTTCAACTCCACAGTCGGCTCCGTCCGCCCCTCCCTCTTCGGTGAGTCAGGTCAAGTCTACTCACTCCCTCATCCCAGACCGCAGAGAGCCAGCTCCTCAGGAATCCCCTGTGGGGATCTCATCCTCTTCCGAGGCCCCTCCTGAATTGGCAGAAGAGCCCCCTCGGAAGAGAAAGTGTAAGAGGAAACACATAGACTCACCTGAGTCCGTCATCTCTGACACAGATTTAGAGGATTCCGAGGGTTCCCCCCATTCCCCTTCTGAAGATGTCTCCTTTGCAGACATTCTAGAAATCCTCAAACAGAGGGGAAATTGGCCAGCCCTCAACCCTTCGGAGGATGAATCTGTGTATCTTGAGGCGTTTGGCTCTCGCCCTTCCACCTCCTGGGTGTCTCCCCCCTTTGACCCCCTCATGCAGGTGGTAGCAAAAAAGGCATGGACGGCTCCTGATTCAGTGGACCCCACTCCCAGGAGACCCTCAAAATTTATCACGGCACCAACAGATGAACAATTTTTTGACCAAGGGAGTTTCTGTGGATGCTATGGTGGTTGCTGCTGCCACTAAGAAGGAACTAGCTGATCCTTCAGTGCCTGTCCATCCACCTAACAAGGAATCTAGGTCTATGGACAGGTACGGGAAGCGGATGTTCTCATCAGTGACCTTTGCAATGCGTTCGCTGAATTACCTATGCCATTTTACTCGTCTTCAAAGAGACTTGATCAAAGAAGCGAGTGACATGTTGAAGGATCCTACAGCTGCGGGTTTCCAGGACAAGATGAACACTCAGCTGGCTACCCTGAATTCTATAGCTAACTCCTCCATGCGCCTCCTTTTGTATGCGGCTGATGGAGCGAGCAGAGCCGCAGGGACAGGTGTCGCCTTACGTCGGCATGCCTGGATGCAACTATGCAATTTTGCGGACTCCTTTAAATCGTCTTACACCACTCTCCCGTTTGCTGGATCATCTCTTCTTGGTCTGCAGGTGTAAGAACCCTTGACTAGGGGGGAGGCGGATGGCAAAACCCCATCTGCCGTCGGAGTGTGTTTTCTACTCCTTCTAGACCTTACCCCAAAGGCCAGAAAAGTGGGAAAATGTGGTTCCCCAAACAATCTCAAGGGAATTTGCCTGGCGACAGAGTCTGTTCCCCTCCAGAGGCAGAGGAGGGAACAATAATGGTAGGCGCCGCCCTAGAGGCAGAGGGTCCAGAACCAAGGCAATCGAGAAACCTTTTCCGATAAGCCTTTCAGCATCCCTGAGGTGTTGCCCGACTGTCCACCTCGGAGGCAGTCGGGGAAGATTGTCACTGTACCCAGAAGCCTGGCTATCCCTAACTCAAGACAAATGGGTACAGTCCATCATTTCGAAGGCTATTCCATTCCCTTCGTTCGCATTCCAAACCGATCAAAAATCCCTTCCAGATGTTCCACCGCTCAAAGGGATCTGGCAGCTTTGGAAATTTCAAAGCTGCTGGCAAAAACAATTCAGCCAGTTCCAGCAGAACAGCAAGGATCCGGAATCTACTCCAGGTTCTTTTAGTTCCAAAGAAAACAGGGGACTGGAGACCAATTTTGGATCTCAGTATCTTGAACAAGTCAGTCAAGAAAACAAGATTTCGGATGGTCACGCTACAGTCCATTCTTCCCCTATTGGGAAAGGAAAACTGGATGTGCTCTATAGACCTTCAGGATGCGTACTATCATATAAAAATGAACAGACGCTCCAGAAGATTCCTCCGCTTCAGGCTGGGAACCAGTCATTTTCAATTCAGAGCCCTGCCCTTTGGTCTCACCACAGCCCCCCGGGTGTTTACCAAATGCATGGCAGTGGTAGCTTCTCACCTGAGACGTCAAGGATTCCAGGTGTTTCCATATTTGGACGACTGGCTCCTCACAGCTCCCACCAAGCATCTTCTTCTAGTGGCCAAGGACTACACCTTTCGCATTTGTCAAAACTTAGGCATTTCTATAAATTGCGAAAAGTCTGTTTTGTCGCCTTGTCGTGTTATTACCTTCATAGGTGCAAATCTAGACACAGTCAACATGTATGCGAGGCTAACAGATCAGAGAATAACAGACATACACAAACTGGTCTCGCTCCTCTTCAGCAGCAACAGAGTCAAAGCCAGGTTAGTTCTGAAAGTATTGGGGATTATGGCGGCTGCCATACCTCTGCTTCCATTAGCCAGATTCCACATGAGACTCCTTCAGTGGATGCTCTTCACACAATGGTCATACCAGCAACTTCCGATGTCCCACACCATTATGATTACGCAAACATGCAGGAATCATCTTCAGTGGTGGATGTCTTCCCCTCAGCTCTTCTTGGGAAGACCCTTTGTTCCTCCCCCTCCGGTTGCTACTCTGACAACGGACACCTCCCTGATCGGGTGGGGGGGGGCATTATCAGGGCAGAACTGTCCAGGGCACATGGCAACCAGACGAATGCCACTTGCACATAAATGTTCTAGAGATGAGAGCAGTGCTTTTAGCGTTGCAAGCCCTTCAAGACTCTCTTCCCTTGGGAACAATAGCAATCCAGACAGACAATATGTCTGTAGTGTGGTATATCAACAAACAAGGCGGAACCAGGTCCTATCCCCTATGTCGAGAAGCACTCAGACTGTGGCAATGGGCGATTTCTTCTCAGCGGTTTCTGATAGCAACGCACATCCCCGGGAAGTCCAATCAAATCGCGGACAAGTTGAGCAGAGCTATCCTCATGCCTCACGAGTGGTCTCTGAAAGATTCTATTGTGAGAAAATTTTTTCTCAAGTGGGGTCAGCCTTGCTGCGACCTTTTTGCTACTCCCCAAAACAGCAAGTGCAAAGATTATTTCACCCTATTCCCGCTACCAGGCCAGCCCAGCAGAGACGCTCTAGTCCAAGTTTGGCACCGGGGACTTCTGTATGCATTTCCTCCCTTCCCACTAATCTCTCAAGTGATACAGAAAGCTATCGCTCAGAAGGCCTCCTTGATCCTCATTGCTCCTTACTGGCCTCGACAGGTTTGGTTCCCCTTTCTACATCAATTTCTGTTGGAGCAACCTTGGCATCTGGACCTAGTTCCAGATCTTTTGATCCATCAGTCGGGTCAGTTTCATCGCTCCCTAACATCATTGAACCTCACTGCTTGGTTCCTCCAGTTCCTACCTTAGCCAGGCTTCCTCAAATATCTCACACTGTTCGAGATATTTTAATAGCTTCCCATAAATCTTCCACTCGAAAGATTTATCTTAGTAAATGGAAGCGTTTTGCCTATTGGGCTCAAGGAAGGGACTTAGATCCTTTCACTGCTCCCATCCAAATAGTTCTTGATTTTCTAGCTGAACTCTTTCACGCAGGTTCATCTCCTTCTACTCTTAAAGTCCAATTGGCAGCTATATCTAACTTTCATGTGGGCATTTCAGATTCTGCCATCATGTCTCACAAGCTTTGCAAAGCCTTTTTGAAGGGAGTTTTTCTACTCAGACCTCCTATAAGAAATCCTCCTCCTTGGGACCTTAATTTAGTTCTCACTTCTTTGATTCTTCCCCCTTTCGAACCTGCAGCTTCCTGTTCATTAAAATTGCTATCATGGAAGACTCTCTTTCTGGTAGCTGTTACTTCAGCTAGAAGGATTTCAGAACTTCATGCACTCAGCTGTCGACCACCATATCTGTTGTTCCATAAAGACAGGGTATCCTTACGAACCAACCCGTCCTTTTTACCTAAAGTAGCCTCTGCGTCTAACCTAAATCAAAGCATTGACCTCCCTGTGTTTTTCCAGAATATTATAACAGGTCTGAACCAAAATTGCATTGGCTAGATGTTCATCGTCAGTTAAGGTACTATTTGGATAGGACCAAACAATTCAGAAAAACTGACCAGTTGTTTGTCTCTTATGCAGAAGGCAGAAAGGGACTTTCTGTTTCCAAGGTATCACTATCCAGATGGCTAACATCTCTGATTTCCCTTGTTTATGAAATTAGACACCAAAAGCTGCCTAACAAACCTAAGGCTCACTCCACCAGAGCTTTGGCTACTTCTATTGCCTTTCAAGACAGGCTGCCTATTGACACCATTTGTGCAGCGGCTACTTGGGCTACTCCTCACACTTTCATTTCTCATTACAAGTTGGATGGATTTAGCTTCTAGACATAGAGCTAACTTTGGTTCCACTGTTCTCAAGAGTCTGTTCCGATAGGCCACCGGGACAAGGTGCTAGGGGCGGTCCCATCCAGCAAGAATGAAGGCGAGATTGACAACTTAACATATAGAAGTTATGTTCTTACCATAACGTTCCATGTTAGTTGTCTTCTTCTCGCCTTCTTTCTTGCGTCCCACCCTCCTTCCCCCTAGCCTGGACAGACCTAGAGGAGTTTGATTGTGACCTCTCTTTCTACCACCTCTATTGTACATAGGTATATGCTATTCTGTGCATATATTCCTTCTTCAGGTTTTCAGGTCACCTTCTTCCCTTCCTTTTGTAGAGGTGGGTTCTTTTTCTTTTCCAGTGGTTCTGGAGTTTTTTTTGGCTGGGCATAGCTTACAAACGAGATCTGAGGTAATACCGCCTAGCATTGTGGGATATAAGGGGAGCTTCGAGCCGGTGGAACCAACTCTCGAGCTTTTAGAGTGGCCGAGTCGGAGCCGAGGTCAGCTCCGAACCCATCCAGCAAGAAAGAAGGCGAGAAGAAGACAACTAACATGAAACGTTATGGTAAGAACATAACTTCTATTTCTGCTCTACTCATTTTAATATGTTTAAGTAATGCATTGCTATCAGTCTCTCTTCTTATCTCTAATAAATGTGATTGTATCCTTTCTTTCAATTTCTGATTGGTTTTACCAATATAAAAATATTCACATTTAACACAATTGGCTAAATATACTAAATTATCATAAGATCATGTGGCAAAGTTGTAAAGTGAGAAGTATGTCTAAGTTATAGGGTGTACAAAGGTAGTAGGGTAGATACACCCTCTGGTCTGAATACAAAAACTAATATAAAACTTGTATTAAAGTTTAGAAGGGAATTTTTATAATAAAAACAATTATAAAAGTATATATAAAAATGTATATATAAAATTATATATTTTTTGTATATTTTACATTTTATCATTTTACTGCTTCATATTTCTACTGGGCATTATGCAATTGTTTTCTTAAATGTTGTGTCTTTAAATGTTTTGTCTTGTTATATTGTAATTGAATAATTGATTTATTATGATGCTGGCTATTAGTATAAATGAGCTCCACATAGCATTTGTATTGTTTGTACATTGATGAAGAGTTGTTTCTAAACTCAAAAGCTTTTTGGGTTTACTTTTTTGCCTTCATTAAAGCTCAGTGAGATGGTTGAGTCAGTTGTTTTTTCTGCTGTGGATTTTTTCCTATACGATTGACACCCATTTGACCTTTAGGAGAGTGTGTTTTGTGGATCTTACAGAATCTGAGCATCCCCCCCCCCTTCCTGCTCAGTTAGTCACAACAGACAACTTTGAAGTTTGCACGAGGGGGCAGTGTCCCAAGGTATCAAGGTCCAGAGAATTTGGGAGCCTCATTTCAGGAACAAACAAATCAGTTTCATTGAAGTGATGACTTTAGTAATAGTTGTCAAAACCTTAAAGCAGATGGGTTTTGGATCAGTTAGTGATAATAGACAATACCACAATGATGTGGTATATAAATTAACGGGGGGGGGGGGATAAGATCTTATCCCCATTTGCGTGGTAGCTAATATGATTGGGAGATGGCAGTAAAGAACAGCCTCATTGTTTGGGTCATATACATCCCTTTAGAGCAGAACACAATAGCAGACAGTTTGAGCAGATCCAGTGTAAACTCTCATGAGAGGAAGCTACACTCGGAGGTCTTCCAAGAGATTGTCCACCTGGTTGGAGCCCCTCCGTTATATCTGTTTGAGTCCTTTCTCAAAAACTAAACCAATTCTGTCCCAGGACACTGTACAAAAAAGCATGGAAAACAGATGCATTCTCTTTCCCATGGACAGGAATGTTCCTCTGTGCCTTTGCCTCACTTTCCTTTGATACGCAAAGTTCTGAAGATCAATAGACTTACCAGATGCTTCTGACAATTCCCTTCTGGCCTAGACAACACTGGGTCTCCCATCTTTCACCTGGTCAGGAGCAATTACCAAAAAGTATCTCACAGAATGGATTTGCCAACAGAGGGCAAGGGATTCCTAATCCCCATCATTCAAAATCTCCTCCTGACTGTACAGGTGATAGTTTTTTTATCCTGTTTAGGCACCGTTTTTTCCAGAGAATGTTTAAGATGGCCAGCAAACCTACCACTGGGAAGTTAAACTTAGAAAATATTTTCTAGTTGGTGCCATATAAGAAAACAAGATCTATCCCAGGTAGGTGATCTGGTTTCTCAGTAGCTGTGTGAATTGCTCAATTCAGGCATGGTGTACATTTCTATAATGGAAAGCTGCCTGGTTATTTTTACTTGCGTGGCTTTGGATCCTTTTTGTAATTTTTCAAGTTAAATAATTTCTGAAAGGGGTATTACATGATAGACCAGCTAGGAAGTAAGTAGCACTTCCTTGGGATCTTAATTTTGAATTGGAGAAGCCACCCCCCCCCCCCACTTTGAACTTGCATTCATTTTTTTCTTTAAATTTTCTTACGTGAAACACTGTTGTACTTACTGCCTTGAATTTAGCTGTACAGGTGTCTGAATTACAGGCTGTAAGGTTTTACCTGGATGGGACTAAAGATTTCAGAAAATCCCAAAGGTTATTACTTCAACAGTGAAGACACCGAAACATCTACATTTATGTCATCAGGCCTGTGATACACACAAACTGTCTAGCTGAACTCTACAGAGCTAGCTGTACTTCCTCATTAAGTGGACTTGCTCACACAGTCCAAGGAATCCGTAATCCACTTCAACATTCAGTGTCTTCTCCTGACTCTATGGATGGTAGTCTTTTAATGCTGTTTAGGCACCTTTTTTCTGAGGGTGTGCAGCAGGTGTTAAAGGAGACTAGAAGGCCTGCTGTAAGGAAATCATATTTTTGCTTGGCTCTATGGAAGAGTAAGATCCATCCCAAGTGGGGGCTCCTGTGCTTTTCTCAGTACTTGGCATGAATTGCTGAACTCACGAAAAGCATACACTTCTGTAAAGGTGCACCTTTTGGCTGTTGCTGCTTGTCTGTCTTTGAATCCCCCTTTTCTTCCTTATTTCAAGTTAAACAATTATTGAAAATAGTATTGCATATTAGACCATCCAGAAACGTGTAGCACTTCGTGGGATCTTAATTTTGTACTGCAAAAGCTATCTTTCTCCCCTTTTGAACCTGCAAACCAGTTCTTTAAAATTTCTTGTGTAGTAAACTGTGTTGTTCATTGCTGACGTCAGCTAGACAGTTTATCTTTATTACAGGCCCTGATGCCTACACAAACAATTTTTTTATTTTTCATAAGAAGGGTGCATCTTTGAATGGGTTCCTATCAGATAACCGAAGACGCATTTTGTCGAATGCGTCTTTGTCGAACTTGAAAAGGCAAAAATGACAAAGCGGCATATAAGCGAATTCTTTCCCTGGGAAAGAAGTCGTTTGGCCGCTTCGTCACTTTGCCGTTTTTAGCCCTGTAGTGCAATCTCAGAGTTGGTATATTTAAGTAGGGAGGTGGGGGGGGTGAAGCCCCCCACTTTATGCAATGTTTTAATGTCTTTTTTTGGAGGGGGGGTCACTGTTCTGGTTGTTCGATTGTCTTGTGAATTCGAACTTTAGAGTTCGATGTAACAACGTTCGATCATTTGATCGTTCGTTGTTATAATATAGACCCATTTGAACCATCCCTTCCTTTATGCCAAAGTTTGTTTTTATATTTACTTTAAACCAGACCATTCATCTCGCTGTGGTCTTTCCTGAAGCCAGAAACATAGGAAAAGGAATTCTTTATGCTTTAGATGTCCACCAGTTAAGACTGTACCTGAAAAGGATTTCAGGAAGTCTGACAAACGTTTTATTTCATTTGGAGATGGACTGCCATTATCTAAACAAACAATTTCAGATATCTGTCAGTCTGTCCAATTGAGTTACTCTCAGGAGTCTGGGTCTGTTCTAGAGGCAGCTGCTTGGTCTTCATTGCATACCTTTGCTAGATACAGTTTCCAGAGCTAGAGCAGGGCTTTTTTTTCCTAACTATGATCTCCAAGGACTGGTAGGCTCTTGTCCGTCTCAAGACACCCTTTTTGCCTAAGCTATGGCAATTGCCTCATATAGTTCTGGCTACTACAACAGTAAATCTAATGCACATATTACAGTTGTGTAAGTTAACCTACCGTAAGAGTAGCTGTTCAGTAGATCATTCTAGCAGTATTAGCATAGGTTCATAGGTTCATAGATTAGTACTAAGCTAACTGCCCTTGCAAGCCATTTTAAGCCTAGCCAATAATCCCTTGTGAGACTCAAACCCTGCACCTTGTGTTTGCAAGGCAAACACCTTAACCATTAGGCCACCCTCCCAACCCTAGGGCACCCGTTACCCTTCCTTTTTCTTCCTGCTCTTTTCTTGACATTGGCTGGTTAACCCATTTTTATCTTTAGTCCTCCTGGCATGGCATTTCTTTGCTTGAATTGAGTACATTTCTTTAGATCTTCAGGCATCATGTCTTTTGGGCAAGAATATAGTGATTTTTGATACATCTGTACATCACTGTTATGCCAGTATGTATTTTCGTGCTAAGAGTGGAAGTATGGTGCATGATCAAATAGACTTGACCATACATCTGATATCCTTCCAGTATTTGTTCCTTGTTGTGGCTACTAAAACAGTGATCTTTTCAAACATACAATGCTATGGTAAGCTAACTTGCACGGCTGTACCTTCTTGAGATATTTCTGTACTCTTGGCACTCTGTGATGTCTGTAGGTTTGTCAGGATGGTGAATAAACAGCACAGAGACACTGCAGATACAACTAACCTCCACAAGTTCTATTTGCTTAGTGAGCTCTTTAAAAGAAAGTTTATTACATGACATGCAATTTTCCTGTACTTACTTCATTAGAAGTTTAAAACTGTACACCCTGTACATAAGCCATCACTTGAAGTAGAAGCGGCACTGGCTCCAATGTTTTTATTCTGTTGTCTTCATTTCTTTGTTTCATCCCATACATCTGAAGGCTGACATTTTAGCAGACTGTCAAGAAAATACTACTGTTATTGGAGCCAGCTTGAAATAGTATGTTACTGGCAGGCGGCTACCTACTGTATCCACCCCTAAAATAAGTGAATGTTTAATTGAGGCATAGAGTTTAGTCATTGCCATTTCATTGGCAGAATAGAATACCTGCCTTCTCATGCTTTTTTCTGTTGATGTGCATGTTTATTTGGTCACATTTTTCCGAGATGTTATCTACTGTGTCAAATACATAATTAACATACTGGGTTATTTGCACTGATCAAATGTCTAGTTCAACCACTTTGTTAAAAATGAAAATTGTAGGATTTCTAAGATGACTGCAGACTGAGTGACAGCTTAAGTTCAGCTGTCCCACTGTGAAAACAGAAACTTGGAAAAGAGAGCCAGTGAATTTGTCGTCTTGGGTAAATTTCAGTTACTGGATATTAAGTGCACTGCCCGGATGTGAACAAAGAAGAAATTTAAAGAACCTAAATGAAAATCGCCCACAAAAGTGAGGAGAAAACACTCTCCGGGAAGAATCCTGCAGTTCAGCAAAATGCAGTATGAACTCCATCTCTGGTGGTCAGACATGACTTCCAGTACTCTAGAAGAAAAGATAAATCAAATGTGCTCAGAGCTGATTAAAATAAATGAAGCAGTGAAGGAGTATATCAACTTGCATTACAAAAGGCTGGAAAATGAAAGACGTTTTAAACATATTCAGATGAGATGATAAAACTGCAAAAATCCAAGGTCGAAATGACAAAAAGGCTGGCTGAGTTGGAGACTGTTCAAGAAGAGATATTTCAAAAAATGGTGAAATTGGAGAACAGAGCATGTAGGGAAAAGCCTGTGAATCTGATTATGTCATTTTCTTTCTTCCTCAACCCATGGGTTTGGATCCGATCCTCAGATCCAACTCAGCTGCATACTCCAGACTTTGGATCCAACTCTTGAGGTCCTCCCTCTATCCACAATGCCTTAGTGCATCCCCATTACCTCAGATCTTGTTTACTACCATTGCAAACAAACACAGGTTCCTCTCTTGAGCATTATTAGGAGCTTTTTCATGAGTTAATTCAACCTTTTTTCTCCTTAAAAGTTAAAATTTTATCTTTAGCTGAATTTTGCTATTTATCTCTTACTTCCTCTTAGTCTCACACAGGATGTTAGGGTTTCCTGATATTTTCTTAATATGTTCTTACTATTTTTCTAAATAGTTCCTGTTACCATTATTGGTATTTCTGCTTACCATTTTTTTTAAGGTTTCTCTTTTAAATTGCCATTGTTGGTAATTAAACCCTTCTTTTTTTATCTGTCTAAACAAAAAAAAAGAAATTCTACTTATTGCTTAATTTTTACCTTTGTTCTGTTACCTACCATATCGGATAAATTGACAGGATTTATGAAATGCAGTTCTTGTGTTTATAAAATCCTAATTTGGATGCCCACAAGGAGTGCATATATTGTCTTGGAGCCCAGTCACTTGGACACCAGTTGTACTGTATGTTCAACCTGTAAACCAAGTGCTTTGGCTGATCAGTGTAATAAGTTGATTTTGGAAGGTCTTCTTCCTGCTTTATCTACTTCTGGGGCTCGAACCTCCTCCAAAGCCAGCAAATCTGCTCTATTGGAGCTCAGGAAATGTTCCTCGCTGAAATCCCCCAAGTCTTCATTGGAGCCACCTTCCAGGAGATAAAAAACTTTGGACCAGACACTGTGAGATCCAAAGACCCAATCCTCAGATCCAGAACCCTATGATCCGAAGGTTTCGGATCTAGTTGTCATTTCAAGCAGTCCTGTGATGCTGTCCTCTGATCCTGGGTCCTTGGATACAAAACCTGGCACCTTGCACAGAAGTTTTACTCCAGAGTATGTAAAGCCGATATCACCTACTTTGTGATCTCCATTGTTTCAAACACCTAAAAAGCATTCTAGGCCACAATCCACTACTTCCTCCAGAAGCCTATCGAAAGCGGATGTGGATAGGGTGATGCGAAAAGTTTTCAGACCTCAAATCTGGATGAAACTGGTAAGGCCCCCACCTCTCGTCAGATTTGTGAGTCTTCCTGCGGTGTTCAAAACTATTTTACCTCCTCCTCTGATTTGTTCAGATGTTTTGGAGTGCCAGGATCCGAAATTCCAGAGAGATCCCAGAGTCTGATCTAAAGAAGATGTTTTCTTTGACTCTGACGGTATCCCTGACTAGTTCCACTCCAATACTCTTTGATCAGAATGGGTCCCAGAGCCGAAGTGTCTGCATTGGATCCATGGGACTGGGACTGACTTTGATGTCGGATCCCTCCCTGGCTCTCAGAGCCACTGCCCTGGATAATTTGGGTCCAGTTCTATCCTTGAGCCATGGATCATTGTGTGGTCAAGACCTACCATCGCTGGGAGCTCTGGCTCAGCTGGTCGAGGCCTCTCTGGGTCCATCTGCCTTTGAGATTATCTAAAGGACTTTCTCTCTCTATAGAGCTGCTTTCTCATTTTTCAGATCCAATCCCTTATCCCTCATCTTCTCCCAACTGTGATTCGATCAGACCTCGTCCACAGGGATAGACGATTCCAACAATTGTCCAATTGCTCTAGTAAAGCAACTTTCCTGTCTTCCGACACCTCCCTTCAACATCCCATGGAGGAAGTCCATTGGAAGAGAACATGCAAGAGGAGGCACATTAACTCCATGATTGAGTCAGTCATGGAGGATACTGATTTAGATATAGGAGAATGGTCCCCCAGATCATCACTGTATGACATCTCCTTCGGAGACATTTTAAAGATCCACAGACAAAAAGGTGGCTGGTCTTCCAAAAACCCCTCTTTAGAAAAATCAGTATTTTTGGAAGCTTTTGATTCTGGACTGTCTACATATTGGGTTACTATCCAGCTGATGAACTGATTGATTTAGTTTTTCACCAGGCTTGGAAAGAGCCTGATACTTTCAAACCTTTCCCAAAGAAACCTGACAAATTCTTAGCCCCTCCAAAAGACAGACCTCATTGGAGCAAAGGAGTCCCGGTTGATGCTATGGCAGTATTGGCAGCCACCAAGAAACTGCTAACAGAACAGAGCTTTTCTATCCATCCACCAAACAGGAAGTGTAGGAGTTGGACAGATTTGGAAAACGAGTCTTTGTCTCAGTGACCTTTGCCCTGGCGTCTCTGTTACGTGGCGCACTTTATGAGACTTGAGAGAGATTTGACCAAAGAGATGTCAACTATTCTGAGTCCATGTCAGCAGAAGATTTCAGAAGAGCATCCACGCAGCTGCTGGCCACTCTTTTGTCCATATCAAACACTTCAATGAAGTTGATTTCTTGCACAGCTGAAGGCACATCATGAGCTGCTGGTTCAGGCATTGCCATAAGGAGACATGCCTGGATGCGGCTATGTGACTTTGTGGAGCCCTTTAACATGTCTTTTATCAACATTCCATTTAATGGCACACCCTTATTTAGGCCATCAGTAAAAGATGCTTACCCACAGTGAACAAGACAGAAGGTTTCTGCCATGGGAATCAATTTTTCTACCTCTCAATGGATCTTTTCCAGGTATTAGAGAAGTGCTAAGAAAATATGGTTCCAAACATCTCGGGGAACCTTCCAAGATCTGCACAGGGAAAATTCCTCCAGAGGCAGAGGAAGAAATTCTAATGGGAGACATCACCCTAGAGGCAGAAGAAGCATGCAGAACCAGGACTTCCGGGACTCCTTTCCAGATGAACCCCTCCAGCGCTCCTGAAGCACTGCCTGACTGTCAAACTCAGGAAGCAGATGTAGGATGATTATCCCTAATTCCAGAAGCCTGGGCAAGCATTATAAGAGATAACTGGGTGCTAAAAATCATATCCAGAGGTTATTTCATTCCATTTTCCAACTCCTCTTCCCAAAAGGAAGAAGCTTCTAACATTGTACCCAGTCAGAGGAAAGATGCAGCACAAGAAATTCAAGACCTGCTAAAAGAGTCATCCAAGAGGTCCTACCAGACCAGATAGGATATGGAACTTAAGGGCTTCTTTTTAGTGCCCAAGAAGACAGGGGACCTGAGACCAATTTTGGATCTAAGCAGTTTGAATCAGTATGTGAATGGTCACAGTATATATCTTACCATTTTTCACAAGGGCAATTGGATGTGCTCAATAAATCTTCAGGGAACATACTCTCACATCAAAATAGGTTTAACCGTAGATGCTTACTTTTAGGTATTACCAATTCAGAGCCCTGCCCTTTGGACTCACCACAGCCCCCATGGTATTTACCATATATATGGCAGTGGTGGCTGTTCATCTGACCATATATATGGCAGTGGTGGCTGCTCATCTGAGACTCAGAGAATTAAGAGCATTTCCATATCTGGATAACTGGCCCTCACCTCCCCTCCAAACATCACCTTGTACAGTCCAGGGACTGCTCCATATTTGTCAGTCACTGAGGATATCAGTAAATTAGCCAGATCAAACTTGACACCAGGCTAGAGCCTGGAGTTCATTGGTACACTTCTGAATACAACAAAAACAGGTAGCATTACTGCCACCTCATCACATATCCACCATCAAGAATCAGGTTTATCTGCTTATTTCCCATCTATCTCCCCCAGCAAGATCAGTCCTTAAAGAACTAGGATCTATGGCAGCCATTGTATTGCTTCCCTTGGCACATTTCTTTATGGATGTCCTTCAGTGGATTCCAGCTGTTCAGTGGTCCATTCTTCATCAACCTTTATCTTTCCCATCAAAATTACCCCAATTTGCAAATGACCCATTCACTTGTGGATTCAATCAGATGACATTCATGTAGACCAACCCTTTGCTTTACTGCCTCCAGTGGCTACAGTGACCACGGACCTTCCCAACTGGGGTGGAGGGGGCATTTCCTGGGAAGAATGGTCCAAGGCATGTGGTCCTGCAAAGAGTTCAATCTGCATATCTGTGTACTAAAGGTGAGAGAAGTTCTATTCGTATTGCAGGCATTTCAAGATCCTTTTCCTATAGTGACTATTGCAGTTATTGCAGGTATGTCAACAAACAAGGAGGAACCCAATCTTATTCCCTCTGCAGAGAGGCCATGAGTGTGTGGAAATGGGCAATTTCCTCAGACTGCTTTCTAGTTGCAACACATTCTGGGGAAAAACAAAGTGTTAGCAGGCAAATTATTTTCCCCTTGTAGGGGGAGTCACCAAGAGATACTCTTGTTCCCGTCTGTCCTCAGGTCTTCTTTATGTTTGTCATCCTCTTCCTTTGATTCACAAATTTTTGCAGAAAGCAAGTTGGCTGAAGAGCTCAGTGTTCCTCATTGCTTCCTTTTGGCCTCAACAGATATGGTTCCCCTTTCTGTGGTCTCACCTTCACTATCCCCTTGGATATTGGAGCCATCTCTGGATCTTCTTTCACACCAATCAGGAATCAAACATCCCAATATCCAAGCCCTCAAACTAACAGCATGGTTTCTCTGCTTCCAGTAATGCTTAAACAGCCCAGGCTTTCTTCCCCAATATGTACCATTATTTTACCTTCACAAAATGACTCTATTAAGACAGTTTTACAAGAGCAAGTGGAAAAGGTTATCCTTCCAGGCTTTGAATAATGAGCTTGACCCTTTCTCTGCTCCAGTTTCTGCTGTACTTGAATTTTTAGGAATCCTTTTTAAAGAAGGAGCTAGTTTCTCTATGATTAAGCTGCAATTAGCAGCTATCTCCAATTTTCACACGGGATACATACATTTTTCCTTGGCTTCATACAAATTATGCAAAGCATTTCTAAATGGCACTTTTCTTCTCAGATCACCAGTAAAGGATCCTTCATCTCCCTGGGCTCTGACAGTTATATTACATGGCCTAACTCCAAGACCTTTTCATCCGAAACTGACTTAAAATTCCTTTCATGAAAAACTGTCTTTTTATTATCTATTACTACTGCAAAAAGGATATCTGAATTCCAGGATCTTTCCTCCAAGACCCCTTATATCATTTTACATAAAGATACAGTTACCTTACAAACAAACTCATATTTTCTTCCTAAGGTAGCTTCAGAAAATACCATTAATCTCTTCATTTACCAGTCTTCTTCCCACATTTTTTGAATAAAGGAGAGTGCATGCTTTATCTCCTTGATATACACAGACAATTATGCTTTTATCTTCACAGGACAAAACAAATCAGGAAATCAGATCAACTATATGTCTCTTTTTCATCAAAAAGACTAGGGTGCCCAGTTTCTAAAGTCACTTTAGACAAGTAGATTCTTCTTCTTCTTTCGGCTTTTCCCGGTTAGGAGTCACCACACCGGATCACCTGTCTGCTTATGATTGGCAGTGGAGTTTTACGTGTCGAGTTGCCAGCCCGGCGCCCAACCTTCCACAGAAGGCACATACATGCACACATTCACAGCTAGGGCCAGTTTAGACTGTCCAATCCACCTACAGCATGTCTTTGGGATGTGGGAGGAAACCAGAGCACCCGGGGGAAACCCACGCAACCACAGGGAGGATATGCAGACTCTGCACAGAAGGCACCCCATCTAACCAGAGAACCTCTCGCTGTGAGGTGGCAACGCTAACCACTGCACCAACGTGGCTGCCCACTTTAGAAAAATGGATTACAGACTATTTTTTGGATCTGTTCTTAACAAGACATAACATTACCCAAATCATCCAAGGCTCATTCAGTCAGATCCATGGCTGCTTCGTCTGCTTTTTGGTCAGGAACATCTGTTGATATTTGTGCTGCAGACACCTAGTCCAATGCTCATACTTTTGTTACATTATTTCTAGAAACAGAGCTGCCTTTGGTTTGGTGGTACTGCGGGATATCCGTCCATAAGGGCCACCCAAGATCAGCGTAGCTGGGGACACTGTCAAGCAGGTTGAGGAAGAATGAAAAGGACAACATCAGATTTAAAAGTTATGTACTCACCATAACTAGTCATCCGTGTTGTCCATTTTCATTCTTCCTCAACTTCATCCACCATCCTTCGGTTTCTGAAGTGTCCTCTAGGACTGTGTTTTGGAATCTACAATTCCAGGTTTGAGCACTTACTTTCTCTGTCAGCTTCTCCTGTTTCTGTCTAGCTGTATGGGACTAATGGCAACAACCTCAGTCTGATGTTACAGGGATGGACTAGGGCATTGTGGGTAGAGGGAGGAGCTTGAGAGTTGGATTTGAAGTCTGGAGTATGCAGTTGAGTTGGATCTGAGGATCAGATCTGAACCCATTGGCTGAAAAGAATGAAAATGGACAACACAGATGTCTAGTTATGGTGAGTACATAACGTTTAATGTTCCGTTGTAAAAGAGAAACTGGAAGGAACACATTGTAGTAATTTTGTGAAAGCAGAAATAAACAACTGGACTGGTATTCCAAAGCAGGAGTTCTTAATTGAAAAGGCTGATTGTTTGCTACAAACGTGACCATGAGGAAGCAGCTAAGACATCTAATAGTTAGGTGCAGTCCTACTGGCAGAAAGAGTTGATTATGGAAAAACTTTGGCAGAAGGACAAATTACTAAATGTTGGAGACAGAATGTTTGTGAAAAATGATTACGCACTGTACACCAGGCAAAAAAGTAAATGTATTCCTGCAGTCGGAGAAAGTCAAAAGATGGGTGTGATATTCAAGCTGCTGTAGCCAGCTATCTTCTGAATATTTTTTCCTTAAGGATCAATCATTTTTTTTTATGCTGAACATGCTAAAGAGGAAATGTCAAGGGTTTGTCCAACAAAAAGTGAGCTGCCATACAGAATGGGGCTCTTTATCTTATTCTTCTGGTAATAAGTTCATAGACGGACTTTGCCAGTCAAAGTTTTTCCAATGAGGAAAATGCTTGAGAGACAGAGAAATGCACAGCAGTTGACTAGAAGGACCATCGGTACAATGGAAATGAACCACAGACTAGAGTTGAGAGATGGAGGTCAACAGGAAGAAAACCAGCAACTCAGAAGTTAATGAATAAATGCGGGATTACAAAGCATCAGTCGCATTTGTGAAATATTGCTGAAGAAGAAGAACCTGGAAATATTGAACTTTTTGAAACTATTAAACTTGTAGGGGACTCCAAAGCATATGACTTGCTTCATGTCATTAAGGTTTGGAAAAACATTAATGAGAGTGGGGAAAAAAGGAAAGGAGAAAACAACTGTAATTAAAACTTTTTGCTCTTAACAGTATTTTTATAAAACATGACATGTACTGCATATTATATAGTAAAACAATTTTTGTTATTTTTGTTAGTTATAGGGATAGTAAAGTAAACAGGTGCCCCTGTTTTTCTTTCTTCCTGTTTGAAGAATGTAGGTGCTGCAGTGAAAAAAAGAGAAGAATTTCTGGGCAAAAACGTATAAGATAATATGCTGTAATCTTGGGTTGTTCAAGTGAGGGATGGATTGTTAATGTATACAGATCATGATACACTTAAATTGATATGCTTTTCCTTACTTTTGCATAGGGGAATCACTGGGTTAAGGCCCTTGGCTTGATCTTACAACAAGTTTTAAGTGGAATCAAATAAATAAGAAAACACTGAATGTAATGAAAAGTTTTCCTTTCGCAAGTATATGTTTGCAATGCAACATGAAAAGCTTGTAGCTGAAGGCAACTGTGTATCTGTTTCTCATGTTTTAATGGAGACAAGCTGGTAAGAGGGCAATGATAGCAGAATACTGTATCCTTTCAGTGGATGAAAGGCAATGCTTTCTGAAAGCACTCAAGTTGTTTTCTACATCTGGGACGGGAATAAGGATAAGACGAAAATAGACAACAGTTAGTGTAAGTAGAAGTGCAGGTTGTAACTTGTGTCTTAGCATGGATAACCTTAACCTAAATTATAGGTCATTTAACGGCTGTGAGTTTAGCTGTCAGTCTAGGATAATTTGTTAGGAGCGTTAAACTTCATTCCTTGAAGATGTATATAGTTTTGTGCATTTGTATTAAGTTAATGCTTTGGGAGTGTTCTGGGGGTGTATTTTCCTTAAAACAAAAAGTCGTGTAAGATGTGTCATGGGGTTAAATGGATATGACAAGAAACAACTGTATAAAAGATCAACCTGCCAAACAGTGTATACATGTAACACAAAAGTTGAAACTAAACATTAAAAAAACTGTTGTACATAACAGGTGGTAATAATAATTTCTTATAATGGCAGCATTTTCCATATCTTTGAAAGTGAATGGTCTCACAGGTATATACAAAAAAGAAAGAGTAGTGAACTTTATTAAGAAATGCAGAGTACAAATAGCTATGCTGCAGGAGACATGTTTGGAAATAATTGGGCATATGAATTTGGTAAAGGATTTCAGGATGTTTATTCAGCAGAATATGTGGGGCAAAGCAAAAGGGAGAGTACTTGTATTAATTGCTAGAGGAGCTCCAGTAGTGGTAGAATAAAAAAAAAACAGATAATGATATATTTGTAGTAGTAAGGGGCTACTGGCAAGGCTAGAGGATTATGCTGGCATGTATTATTATTCCACCTAAAGCTTCAACGATAGAGCTTGAGAATTCTGAGAAAAATAATCAGCTTTCAGCAGGGAATATTACTTATAGGTGGCGATCAGAATTTGATTTGCAACAGATAGGGAAATATTAACAAAAGAGGATAGTCTTTTGAAGAAATGTATGTAAATATTTGGTGTGGAAAGTGTGAATTCAGTAGTAGGAGCTCGGAGAGAATTTACATATTCCCCAAGATACCAAAACTGGATTAGGGTAGACAGAAATATTTCACAGGGACATGTGCATTTAATTTAAAGTTTTAATACATATCCAATAATGTTTTTAGATCACACACCAGTATTAAATAAAATAAAAATGCAGCTTTCCCACCTTTCTGTTAAACAATGAGGAATTAAAGGAATGGGTAGTGGAAATTATTCAAGAGGTATTAGGGAAGGTAGAAATGTTTTTAATAAATATAGTTGGGTAGTACGATAAAATGAAAGTGGAATTTAAAAATTTGGAAAGTGAGGAAAAAGAGACATGGTTAAGAAGTAATGAGAGTTATTTAGAGGGACTGACAACGATTAAAGTATTGCAGAATAAGGGGAGTCTTAGAACAAAGAGAAATGCAACTGCATAGTGCTAATGAGGAACTAAGGGGACTACCTGGATAATATGCATGAGTTTAGAAAGATTGCCGTTAAACAACTGGGTTTTTTTTTTGTTTGTTTTTTTTATGATAACTCCAGGGCACAAAAGCTTTTAACACAATGGCTCAGGCAACAGAAAGTAGAAAGTGTTGTTTTCAAGCATAGGGAGCCTATAACAAGGAAAACTAGACATCCTGTAGAGGTATTAGAAATATTTCTGATTTTGTGAAAATCTGTATAAAGCAGAGAAATGTGGAAATCAAGAAAAAGTACAATTGGAAATATTTATGGAAGAATTAAATATGCCAAGGTTAGAGGTAGATGAAGCTCAATTATTAACAGTTAGGATAGGGGAAGATGAAATAAAAATTATGCATAACCAGTCTACATGAAAATCTCAAGTAGTTGATGATATTCCTGTGGAAGTTTGGAAGTTAGGAGGGAAGGAAGTGATAAATAATCTGGAAGGTTTTGTTTAACAGTATTTTAAAAGGAGGAGAAACACCAACATCCTGGAAGAAAGCTATGGTGCCTGTAATACCTAAAGATGGTAAAGACCAATCAGACACACCTTCGTGTAGGTGCATTTTAATTCTAAAGCACGATTATAGAGAGTTTGTGTATGTAATGGCTAAAAAAATGGCAATTTTTTGCCAAAATTGATAGGTAAGGATCGGTGTGGTTTTGTGTAGGCAAGGCAAACATTTGACATTACTAGAACAATAATGATCTTCATAGAAGTAGAATGTAGGAAAATACTACTGTTGTTGCTGGGTCGTGATGCAGAGAAAGCATTCAAAATAGTAAGCTGGAATTTTATGTGTAGGGCAGTGGAAGCATTTACATTCCCTGACAAATAATAAAGTTAATTCGGAAGGACTGGGATGAAAATTAAAGTGTGTGTGTGTGGGGGGTGTCTTTCTGATCACTTCTGTTTGAAAAAATGAACCAGGCTGGGGTATCCTCATTCCCCTTTGTTATTGGTGTTGTATTTAGAACCAGTAAACCGAAAAAAGGCACAGAGAACTCGGCTACAGGACAAAACTTCACTTTATTCCAATGAAACACAAATAATAACGCTGTGTAACCAGTTCCTCTTACATTTTCGTCAACAACTACATCAGATAAAATTGACCTGATTACACAATTAAATATATAACCTGTCACTGTTTGAATGAACCAATGAAAAAACAACATTAATTAAAAATGTAAAAGTGTGTATGTGAAATAGTCAATCATGAAAGACATAACACCGTGTTGAAATGCATAAAAGGAAATAAAAAAATGTGTAATAAATAAATATGTACATATATAGACCTAAAATATATATACATACTCCAATATATAATAAAACCTTAGTTAAAATTCAAAAGCATTGATGTGTACTGATAAAAAATTATGAATAAAACTACACTAGTACCACTTGGTGGAAAAAACATATGCTACACTTAAATTCACACTTTCCATGTAAAATTCAAAATACATGGCCTTTAAGAATGACATTACATAAATAGATGCCTAATAAAAGTTGCGTATAAAATTAATATATATACTTGAATAAAAATTGTATGAAGTTAAACCATATCATAGTTTAGCAGACCTTAATTTCAAAACAGGTTTTATAGTTAAAAACTCATTAAGACCTGAGGGGTACTGGCATCTAAAACAATTTGCCAGTGTAACTCCCTGTATTCTAGGCAGGTCTCCCAAGGACCTCCCCTGGTATCAAGAGGGACGACTTCAATTTTAAAAAACTTGAATTCAGCATTTTCACAGTTTTCATGATGTTTATACAAGGCATTATTGTCCTTTCTTTTTCTGATGTCATAACCATGCACATACATTCTCTGCCTCAATCACCTTTCAGTTTTACCAACGTAGAATGAATCACACATTCCACATAAAGCAATATATACCACCCCGGTGGTGTTGCAATTAGCAAAGCCTTTGGTAGTAAGGTGTTTACCCCTACATTTCAAAAAAATGCCATCACCTTCTTGAATGTTGGAACACTGTGGACAATTGCCACATCTGTTTGTCCCTTTTTTGTTACTAAAGAAAATTCCACTATTGGCTCCTTCCAAAATGTTCTTAATGTTTCTTCCCTTTCTGTATACACATTTGAAAGGTTTTTCAAATATGTTGCTCAGGTCTGACAGACTGGCAATTTTTTTCCATTCTTTAGTAACAATCCTCCTTACTAAGCTGCTTTCACCATCAAAGGTGGTAACCATGGCAGATTGGTACCCTTTGTTTTGGGCTGAAACATCTACTGAATTCTCCTGTTGATTTAACAGTTCAGAAATGGTTGAAGTTCTTCCTAAAACCGGGGCCAAGCTACCATTTCTACTCTCCATTACCTCAGTGGTCACAGATGTTAACAGGTCAACATGATGACCTCTTGCTTTGAACATGTCAATAATAAAATCACATTCAGTTCTAAAATCATCGTCTTCAGACGTCATCCTACTAGCTCGCACCAACTGGCCTTTAATAATTGCCCTTTTCTGATAGGGAGGGTGGGAGCTAGTGTAATGCAGATAGGCATTGGAGAATGTCTCCTTTCTAAAAATTTTGATTTAAAACCATTGCCATGTCTCTGAATATTAACATCAAGAAAACATAGGCCACTCATCAATTTTGTAGGTAAACCTTAAAAAATTTGTAGTGTTGGAAATATAAACAAAAAATTCAACAAATTTGTCAACAGAACTGAACCAAAAAAGGCACACATCATCCAGAAAACGCCCTTAGAAATTCCAATAAAATTTAAAATCAGAATTAAAAACAAATCTTTCTTCCCAGTACAATAAAATAATATTAGCATAGGTGGGTGCAGAGTGTGCACCCATAGCAACACCTTTTAATTGTCTAAAATAACACCAACATCCTGGAAGAAAGCTATGGTGCCTGTAATACCTAAAGATGGTAAAGACCAATCAGACCCACCTTCGTGTAGGAGCATTTTAATTCTAAAACACGATTATAAAGTGTTTGTGTGTGTAATGGCTAAAAGAATGGCAAAAGTTTTGCCAAAATTGATAGGTAAGGATCAGTGTGGTTTTGTGGAGGCAAGGCAAACATTTGACATTACTAGAACAATAATGATCTTCATAGAAGTAGAATGTAAGAAAATACTACTGTTGCTGAGTCGTGATGCAGAGAAAGCACTCAACAGAGTAAGCTGGAATTTTATAAGTAGGGCAGTGGAAGCATTTACATTCCCTGACAAATAATAAAGTTAATTATGAAGGACTGGAGTGAAAATTAAAGTGTGGGGGGTCTTTCTGATCATTTCTGTTTGAAAAAAATGAACCAGGCAGGGGTATCCTCATTCCTCTTTGTTGTTGGTGTTGTATTTAGAACCATTGGCTAAGAAAATAAGGGACTGAAAAATTCAAGGATATAGTTTGTGTATGGTGATCAAAAAACTTGGCTTTATTTGCAAATTATGTTATTTTGTACCTGATTAAACCACAAAAGGGCATTTTAGTGTTGTGGAACATTCTTTGAAAATTTCAGGTGTTTTCAGAATACAAAATTAATGAAGATAAAACAAAGGCAATAGCTGTAAATTATGTGCCCACACATAAATTGGTTCAGCAGTACCCATATTTATGGGGACATGCAAAATAAAGTATTTAGGAGTATGAGTTGAAAAGGATTCAGTTTTGGCAGCTAAGGGTATGTGGAAAGAGGCTAAACAAAAAGTAGTACAAAAACTGAGAAACTGGAAGCTCTGTTTTATGGATATGGATAGCAAGGTATAAGCAGTGAAAATGTCTGTCCCTTTAATTTTATACTCAGGCATATTTTTATCAACCAGAACCAGAGAAGTTTTGGATAGCAATTAGTAAAGAGATGAAGGATAGGATTTTATATGGGAGGGAAAGAAGGGTAGAGTCAAGTGGGGTAATTTGATTCTTCCAATAGAACAAGGTGGTTTGGGGTTACCTGATTTGTAATTATATTTCAGAGCTACACAGTCAAGGCTCCTTATAAATAGCATAAGCAGAAAGCGATAATTCAAAGTGGAAAGGGATGATGAAAAGGGGGGGGGGTCAAGAAATAAGGAGAGACTGGGATTTTGGATGCAGATCCTTAAGGAGTTTGACAGTAGCCATACAGAATACTATATCCTCAGAGTAGCAGAAAGTATTCTAAGAACTAAGCCAACACAGCAAAGGAGAAAGGAGATTCTGTGGAGCGGGATGAGTGCAATTAGGGGTAAAAAGAATAGGCAAGAGGGGGTAGAATTTACTGGAGAAAACTGGCAAAGGAACCCAGGTATTGGGAAATTAGGAAAAGGTAATAGAATGGGAAGGGGCCAAGAATACATTTAGACTGCAGGCCAGAGACTGCCTTCCCTATCAGGACTGGCATCAGAGTATAGCGAAAGGAATAGGAGGGTCATAAGCAAAAGAACAGAACTGGTAGAGTCAGTAGACTTAGAGTCTAGAACAAAAGCTGCTGTTAAAAAGGGATAATTAGTTGGGCGTACCAAATATTGCTTGATGGCTATAGAAGTCAACCAGAGGAGGTTAGAAAGAATTGGGAAGACTGGATAAGCACTTCACAAAGAAACACTGGGATGATGTATGGCTCCCGAAAATGCAGCAAAGTCTAGAAGATTTAGGATTTTTGCTTGGAAGTGTTTGCATACTTTTTTAATACTCCAAGCATACTACAAAGAGCTTTTCCTCAGGGAGAATGCAAAAGTTGGAGATATGATGGGGAAGAAAGAGGCAATTGGGATTATATTTTTGGGACTGTAGTGAGTTGTCAGACTTTAAAAAATTCCCTACAGACTACTGTCGGAAATACTGGGTGAGCTAATTAGTGCAACTAAGGAGATGATTTTTTGAGCTGTGATGCAGGATTTGAATTACGTAGACATATCAACATGCTGAGTTTACTTCTGGTTGCTGCCAATAAAAAATTACTAGAAAATGGAAATAAGTGTAAACTAACTATTAGAAGCAATGAATTAGTAACAGGGCTAAAAGAACGGGAAGTGTAATCTTTATAAAGGGGTAGCAGCAAATTATACAGAAAGAAATCTGAATCGTGGAAACAGTATTCCAGAATAATGTTTTAAAGGAGGAATGAGGTTTAAGGGAAGACAGAATATGAATGAGATATACATGTTTGATTTGACAGTGACTGTATAGAAGATTGTGTGTGATATATAATATTTGCAACTGAAAATATTTCATTATGGTTTGTTTTCATTTATTTATATGTATGATTGCCGTTGTCATAAGTGATCATTCAGTAAAGATGTTTCTTGTTTAACAAAATTAAAATTTTAATACAGACGTTACACTTCCATCATTTTTAATATAACACCAATCAGAACTTCCGACTATTAACAACAAGAAGGAATCAAAAGTGAAGTTCCACACTTTAATATCCAAAAATTAAGCCAATGGACCAGGAGGAAAGCACTTCATTTTTGGATATTAAAGTGTGGAACTTCACTTCTGCCTCCTCCTCATTATTTTTAATATTACTCCAGATAATGGTGAGCCTCTTCTTACTTCTTTTGTAACTCATAGCGCTCAACTTGAATTTAATGCACTCTCTTGCACAGATCCTTTACGTGGTATAGCTTTTTGTATTGTGCTGAAACGTCTTACAGTAAGGGTTTTTACTTGATTAATGTTTGAACTTCCTTCCATGTTCTGTGATAGTAATCTATTTGTATTTTATTTTCAGGAAAGAAACTTTTTGGTGAAGGCTATAGTGGACTAGAATATGATTACCGAGGTCTCATTAAACTGTATAACTCAGTTGGAAACTATGAAAAAGTATTTGAATACCACAATATTTTGGCAAATTGGAATCGTCTTCGAGATAGACAGTTCTCAGTTACAGATGCTTTAGAGGATGTAAATACCAGCAGTCAATCAACAGAAGAAATAGTCCAGTCATTTTTAATGTCTCAGAATCATACTGGACCAAGCTGCTAATGAACATGGTCACTTGGCCAACTCTCTCTCTCCCTAATTGTATGGGGAACTCCTACTGTGAAATCTAAAGTTGTATAACTTACCAGGGGTTGGAATTCATGCTGGCACTTTTGAAAGGACAGATGTAAATTTTGCAGCCTGCCACTAAGGACAAGCATTTTTCAAAGTGATCTTCAGCAAGTATGGTTCAACTCCCAGTTTGTATATATCACACAAAAACACTATGTGAGGAAAGCAAAATCTTGTTTTACAAGAAGGCGTCATTATATGCTGCTTGATTTTTTTTTTTTAAAGCCTGTACAGGAAAAAGGGTTTCGGAAGATTAGAACATTGCGTTCATGTAAACAACTTGAAAAGCTTTTAGCAACTGGAACCTTTTCCTACTTAGCTAGTTACTTACTACTGGACCATCACCATTTGTATGTACAAAAAGCTTAAAACATTTTAAAACTGAAAAAAGACATTGTCATGCAGAGAACTTCTATATGATAGTTGATTACAAATAAAATTGTACTATCAGAGTTTTAAAATATTAATAATTAACTGTTCTTTATTGAGCATAGGGGTGCAGAAATCTGCAGGTGGTGTATAATATGAGATCTGATGTCAGTCTTGGTTTATTCTTGACAGTTGGGATTTGGTTACGATTCTCGTAACTGGCTTGGCCGTTATGCAGCTCACAAAAACTCTTGAGTCAAGTCCCTATTTGTTACCTCAAATCTCGTTTGCAGCTCTGCCAGCAAGACACGTCAGTCTTTCTCTCAGGTATTTTATAATTTCTATTTTCTTGAGATAGTTTTTAAAAAAGTTTTTTCTCCCTAATTCTTTTTCTCTCACTGTCTAGATAGTCCCCAACTGTAAATTTTCCCTGCACCTGTCAGCCTGGTGACAACATCCAATTCTGGGTGCAAAAGGTCATTGCCAGATGCTACAGTATCCCCTTCAACATAATTACACATTCCTGAAGAAAAATCCCCATTGTTCCATCCCATCAGAGAGATCAAGCTGCCAAGGAAATACAAAGGCTGCTGCTGCAAAAAGAGTCATACAAGAAGTCTCACCGGACCAGTTAGGATCTGGGTTTTACTCAAAATCTGAAGTAGTTTACTTCATTTGGTCTTCAATCTGTGGGCTACTTATCCGTACCAGATCCTACACAGCCATATCACCAGCATCTGATCTGAGCTCTCAGCTCCTCCCCTTACCCACAATGCCCCCTGTCTCCTTCCTCCCATCAGAACTCGTTTGCTGCTGGAAAGCTAGCATCGTGGTCTGGGTTCTCAGCTAATCGTTGGTTGTTGTGTTTTTTGGGGTGTTTTCCAGTCTATTCATTTTCTTTCTTACTCTTCTTTCACCTCCCCGTGCAGTTGTCGTATTAAAAAAAAAAGTCCTTTTCTTTTCTAACTTTATCCTTTCGTGAGAGAGAGTGTGTTTGTTTGTTTTTTTGTTTTTGTTTTTTTCTGAGCCTGCTTAGAGTCATCTCCAAGACTCCTAAACAGAGTTTCAGAAAATGCACAGTGTGTGGCCATAAGATTTCTCCAGCCGATGGCCAAACTCTGTGCATATTGTGTTTGGGAGTGGCCTACCTGCAAACCTCCTGTGCTATCTGTGCTGGGTTTAATCCCAGGGCGCTGAAGGACAGGAGGTGTAAACTTGTTTTAAAGGGCATACTTATCTCTTCCCCAGCTGCTGGGACTCAAACTCCTGCCAAGAGATCTGGGGAGGGGGAGAAGCCTAAGAAAGATGGGCCGAAGAAGCAGTCCCCCGACCAGCCAGCCACCGAAGACTAGGCCTGTTTTTAGGCCTGGATCTTCCCGGTTCCATTCTCTTGAGGTTCTCCCCAGAGCCGTAGGAGTCAAGGATCCAGTCACCTTTAGGGATGTCCCCTCATCGGCACTCCAGATCGGTGTCAGTGGCATCGTCCTCCCACTCTAACCAGAGCCTAAGTGAAGCGGAGATGGATATGATGATGTGGAGGTTTATCCACACCCAAATTCAGATGGGGGGGTCTTGTCTGCCCCCTCTCCCTCTGGAGGGGGGAGCTCGCAACCTTTCTTTACGCTGATCACTCCTTCTCTGATCCGGCCTTCCGTTTCAGAGCTCCTGGATCCAAGGATCCTCGGGGTCAAGGGGTCAGCGCCGACGGAACCTTGTACCTCAACGTCAGCCATTGCCTTGAGTGTGTCGGATCCGACCAGTTCAGATCCGAGGTGTCGGAGCTGTAGCCTCGAGGTCAGATCTGTGGGGGTGCTGTCTGTTCTAAGTGTGTCTGAGTGCATTATCCCCTTCGGTATCTTGGCTCCTCTGTTCTGATTCCCCTGTCGCATCAGAGGGGATCGGCTCCTATGAGTACTGTTCAGGAGGTCCGTCTCCTTCAGCCTTTGACATGGTGGAGAGGGTTCTCTCGATGTCGTGGAGACCCTTGACCATCTCGTCTTCGGACTCCGTCCTGACTCCCTCTGTTTTGAGTGTGGTCCCGACAATCTTACCATCTCAGGGACCGCCTGTGCCTGGTTTGCCTCAGGAAGCTCCAGTGAAAGAGCAGCAGGATGTGATAAGATGATGTGGAGGTTCCTTGTGAGCGAACTTGTAAAAGGAGGCACCTGGACTCCCCACCAGAGTCCTTCACCTCAGACACTGACTTGGAGGAAGGGGAAGGTCCCCCCCCACACCTGTACTCCTTCGCCAAAGGGGGGGGGGGATTGTCTGCCCAAAAACTAACTTTGGTTGAGTCAGTGTTTCTCGAGGCATTCGGCACAGGCTTGTCTACTTCTTGTGTGTCCCCTCCCATGCATCCCCTTGTGGACCTGATAAACATCTCGGGCGTGGAAGGAGCCGGACACTGTGGAACCCATTCCCAAGCTCCCTGATAAGGTCCTCGGCCCACCCTCGGATATGACATATTGTAACAAGGGGTGCCCGGTTGATCCTATAGTGGTGGCAGTGGCCATGAAGAAAAAGCTGGCACAGGAGAGCTCTTCGGTCCATCCTCCAGACCAAGAGTTGCGTATGATGAACCGATTTAGCAGGTGTATGCTTCAGTGACCTTCTCTGTAAGACCGCTGAATTACATGGCACATGTGATTCTGTTTCAGAGAGACTTGGTCAAGTTGATTGCTGAGTCGACCCCTGAGTTCATGTCGGCGGCAGACAAGAAGACGTTCTCCGCTCGAATGGCCATTCTCAAAGGCAGTAGCAAATACGTTCATGCACCTCCTCTCCCATGCTTCAGAAGGAGCCGCTAGGGCAGCTGATTCAGGCATTGCCATCAGGTGCCACGTCTCGCTCTGGCTTTGTCAATTCTCGGAACCCTTCAAGGCGTCATTCACAAATGTGCCCCGTATGACGTTTCTTCCCTTTTTGGGAAGTCAGTTTGAGAGACCTTGGTCCACAGTGAGAAGGATGGGAAGACACTGCCGTTGGGATCCGCTTCTCCTCCCTTCAAAGATCCTTCTCTAGGAATCAGCGAGGGACGAAGATGATATGGTTCCGAAAGTCTTGGGTGGTTTCCCGGGGCACTCAGGACTCACCTTCCCTCAGAGGGGATTATGACAGATGCTGCCCTAGAGGCAGAGGAAGTCCAAGGAATTTCAGGTCCTGAGAACCGTTCTCAGACAGACCCGCTCAGCAGCCCTGAAGGGCTGCTCGGCTGCTCATGTCTGGAGGCAGTCGGGGGGGGTGCCTATCACTACACCCAGCAGCATGGGAGTCCATAACAACAGACCGTTTGGTGTTGAAAATCATAACCAGAGGTTATTCAATTCCATTCACCAAAACACCGCTTCCACCGAAGCACCTCCCAGACATCCCACCCACACAAAGTGTGGAAGCAGCACTAGAGATAGAAATGCTAAGAAAATGAGTCATCCAACTTGTCCCCCTAGACCAATCAAGGTCAGGCATTTATTCCAGGTTCTTTTTAGTGCCAAAGAAAAAGGGGGACCTAAGACCCATTCTGGATCTATCCACATTGAACTTGTCAGTAGCCAAGGCGAAAATCTGGATGGTCACTCTTCAATCCATCCTGCCCTACCTGCAGGCAAATGATTGGATGTCCTCGATAGACTTTCAAGACGTGTACTACCATATCAAGATGGACAGGCGCTCTTGGAGGTTCCTCCGCTTCTGGCTAGGAGCCAATCATTATTTCAGAGCCCTTCCCTTTGGTCTCACCACAGCCCCTAAGGTGATGGCAGTAGTAGCGGCTCACCTGAGGCTTCAGGGCATTCAGGTCTTTCCTTACCTGGATGATTGGCTCCTTGCTGTCCCCCTCCAAGCATCAATTTTGCCAGGCCAGGGATTATTTCCTGTCTTTAACTCAAAGACTGGTCTTCACCATCACTCTCAACAAATCATCGCCGATCCCAGTTCAGACCTTAGATTTCACTGGGGCTTGGTTGGACACTATCCAGATGAGTGTTCCTTACTCCAGACAGGATACACAGCCTGAAGCTGCACATGCTGTATACTTTTCAAGTCCAGTTTCCGACAGCAGAAACAGTTCTGAGGGCACTAGGGTTGATGGGCTGCCATGATCAATGTTCTACCCTTGGAGTGCCTTCATATGCGGATTCTTCTGTGCACTTTTGCTGTTCAGTGGTCTCTTTTAGATCTGCTCTTGTCTCAACCAGTATGAATCTCCCGAGTGTGCAAAGACTCTCTTCGGCGGTGGATTCATTCCCCAGATTTAATAAGGGGACGTCCCTTTCTTTCACCCTTTCTCAAGGCCACGGTGACCATGGATGCCTCTCAGCAGGGGGGGCATTGCTTTGACAGGGCGGTCCAAGGGGGTCTATATTATGTGATCAAACAGTGAAATGTTCGAACACGTAATAAATGACCCCTAAATGTCGAACTGGCGGAATGTCGAACAGTTCAGTGGAGATCTCCGTACAGTGCGGACATGGAAGTTTTCCATTGTCTGCACTGTAGTGCGATCTCAGCGTTGGTATATTTAAGTGGCAGGGATGTGGGGGGTGCAGGGCGACTTGCCCCCCTGCTTAGAGCATTTTTATGGTTTGGGTGATGTTCATCGTGTTACCCTGCTGCAGTCATCACACTTGGGTTTTCCTGCTGTCAGGCAGTCCCGCAGTCGGCCTGAGTTCCAAAGTCTTGGTCCGGCGTCAGTTGCTGTCGCCTCTTCCCTGACGTCAGTGAGCCAGGGGTATATAAGAGGCATCCAACGCCATTTCCTTCAGTTTTTCTTGCCGTGTGGTGCTCAAAGCAGAAGCAGTTCGCAAGTGCCGGTCGGCCGACACCTGAGATTTTCGAATCGAATTTCAGTCCGAAGTCTTCAATAAAGCTAAGTACCCCATTGGGGAACCTTTTTCTTGCCTCAGTCCGATGTCAGAAAAAGTTAACAATTACATTTCTTGTGGGAAGCAAATACCTCATAAGGACTTCCATTCTTATTGTATTCCTTGCCTAGGCCCAGACCACGATGTCACAGGTTGTCGGTTTTGTGCTAGGTTTAATAAACGAACTATCAAACGCCGTTTTGACTTTGCACGACATTACTTTGGTAGAAAATGTAATTATATCATGCCGTCAGAGCAGCCGACGACCGGCATGCATAAAAAACGCAAGGATAAGGACAGGCAGCCTAGGAACAAGCCAGATTCCGAGACCTCTGCTAGGCCTGTCGCCGGTTCTCCGGTTTTCAGTGAGGCACCTACGCAGCCCCTGACTACCGCAGAATTGGAACCCCAGACAGCTGCGGATTCTCAAGCCGAGTGTACTAGGCCGTCGCAGCCATCTTCTTTAGGCCCTTCCGACACCAGAGCAGAAAGAGATCCCGGTGCAGTAGAAACACCTTCAGTTGCAGAAGGTGTCTTCAGACCGACTACACTCACCATTAAATCTTATGCTAAGCTTAAAACTCCATTAAAGCCAAAAAAGACTGTATATCACTCTACAGTTCAAGGACCCATGCCTAAGAAACATATACTTAAGATGGCTGAAGATTTGATTACCCTAATCAGGGGTTCCCATCCCCCTCCAGATAAAAGACCAAGACAAGAGGAGGATTATGCTTCCTCTGACCTCATACCATGAGGGAACATTTCCACTGGGAAGGCCAGGACTACTCTGATTCTAAGAAAAGTCTCCGAGAGTTCCTTTTACTACCACAGCACAGACCACTTGCTGTCCCTCCAGTTTTAGACATTGTGGATGATGTTTACTTGGAGTCTAGTCTAAATCCAGACTCTCTACCTCCTGTTCCAGCCAAACCGGACAGGTACTACAGAGTACCTGGCTGTCACAAATTCTTTTATAAAAGCCCTGTGGCTGACCCAGAAACAATTTCCCAGGGCCCCAAAGGGGCTAAAGCTTCTATGGCTAAAAATCCTGTACCCTCTGAAAGGGATTCCAGAGCCCTAGATAGATGGGGTAAGAAGATATACACCGCAGCTACTCTGGCTATGAGAGCATTAAATTGTCAGTTTCACATGCTGAAATATCAGCAATTCTTAATGTCTCAATTAAAACAAAAAAATAGCACACATTCTGAACAGTCCGAATTCAAGGAAATGCAGAATCTGTTGCTTGTAGCTGAACAGGTGGGCAAACTTACTTTACAATGTAGATTTGATTCATTGGAAGCTTCCTGTAGAGCAGCTGTTACTGGCTCTGTTATACGTAGACATGCTTGGTTAAAAGAACAAACCCTGCCTGATCATGTTAAAGCAAAATTATTGGATGCATCTTTACAGCAGGATGTATTATTTGGTGTCAAAGCAGAACAGGTTTTAAAGAAAATGGAGGATAAGGCAAAGTCTATGCAGACGGTCAAGGATTTCTTACAGGTACAACCCCCTCGTTTCAGCAGAAATTGGCCAACAAAAAACTGGTCCTTTCCAGCTTCGGACAGATCACAGAGGGGCAAATACAGACACCGAAGGGGCAGAGGTCAGTCACAAGGCCCTTACAAACCTCGCCAATGGGGTACTGCTACCCAGAAAGGAGGAGAGGACAGGCCCCAAGCTAGCAGAAGACAACCATAATGACTCAATCCTCAAACTACCAAGCAAATCTCTCTTGGCAGTTCCCTTGGGAGGAAAATTAGCTCTTTTTGCAGGCAACTGGCACATCATCACAAAAGACAAATGGGTCCTAAACATTGTCCCACAAGGATACAGATTCCACTTTCATACCTTGCCAAGGATAAAAGGAATGCCAAACCTGTCACCAAATCAATGGGCAGAGGCACAAAAACAAATTCCAGCTCTCATGGACATGAGAGCCATTCAACAGGAACCTACACAGAAGCAAGGACAAGGATTTTACTCAAGACTCTTTCTAGTCCCAAGGAAAGACAAAGCATGGAGACCCATTCTGGATCTTTCAGTTCTGAACACCTATCTACAAGTACCAAAATTCAAGATGCTAACACTACAGCAGCTTCTTCCCATGCTGGGCAGGAATGCTTGGCTAGTAACGTTGGACCTCAAGGAGGCATACCTGCATGTCCCTATCAGACAAAATTGCAGAAGATACCTCCGCTTCATTGCAGGTTCAAAACATTATCAATTCTCTGCACTGCCCTTTGGCTTATCTACTGCACCCAGGGTCTTCACAAAATGCCTGGCACCAGTAATTGCATACTGCAGACAAAGAGGAATTCAAATATACCCATACCTGGATGACTGCCTTATTCAAGCAGAAAGCAAGGACATTCTTTTAAAGCATCTGGCATTTGTCAAACACCTTCTAAGTAGCCTAGGGTACACAGTAAACGAAAAGAAATCCAAACTAGTGCCCTCACAAAACATAATATTCCTGGGTGCCAGTTTGATTACAACGGCCCAGATGGCTTATCTCACGCTAGACAAGCAACAACAGCTGACTCAATACTTCAAAACAATGGCAACAAAGACCTAACTCCCTGCAAGAAAAATTCTGCAGGCCTTGGGTTTCATTGCATCTTGCATACTACTAATACCATTTGCAAAACTGCATATGAGGAAATTACAATGGTGCCTGAAAAGCGTATGGACTCGGCACAGCCACAGCTTGGAAACAATGATACCACTCATTCCCTGCCTCCAACAGGAGTTTCTATGGTGGGCACAGGCATGTCACCTCAACAAGGGTCAGCCTTTCACCTTACCCACAGCCAGGCAAACTATGACAACAAATGCATCAGACTATGCCTGGGGAGCACACATGGCAGGACAGTGCATTCAGGGCAAATGGACTACAGATCAAAGTCATCTGCATATCAATCAAAAAGAAATGCTAGCAGTACAGAATGCCCTAACAGCTTTCAAGGACCTCTTACACCCAGGACAACTAATAATAAAGATGGACAATACCACAGTAATGTGGTACATAAACAAGCAAGGGGGCACACATTCCTACTCTCTATGCAGGCAAGCAATGACCTTGTGGAACACAGCATTGTCTTACCAAGTTCAATTGCAAGCACAATTCCTGCCAGGAAAGAAAAACACATTGGCAGACGACCTAAGCAGAAACATCATGGATCCCCACGAGTGGAAACTAGATCCACAAGTATTTGCAAAGATAACTCAAAAATGGGGACGCCCAGACATAGATCTGTTTGCCCACCCCCAAAACTACCAACTTCAAAAATTTTGCACAAGGACATTCCATCCACAAGCTGGAAAGTGGATGCCCTCTCATTCATTTGGAAAACATTAACAGTGTATGCCTTTCCTCCACTGCCTCTTCTAGCAAAGGTACTGCTGAAAGTCAGATTAGAGAGACCACAAATGATACTCATTGCACCAGACTGGCCACGCCAGCACTGGTATCCAATTCTAAGGAACATGGCCCACAATGGATTCCACACCTGCTCACCCAGCGAGACAATCAGATTCTACACAGCCAGCTCAAGACTTTAAACCTGGCTGCATGGCAAATTACCTAAACAACCAGCCAACACTTCTATCCAAAGCTGTTATGGATGTCATTCTGGAGGCCCAGCACCAGGAAAACCTATTCAGACAAATGGAAAAGATTTTGTGCCTGCCCTAGATCCAAACATTCCTCGGATTCTACAATATTTAACTGAGATGTTGCACAAAGGACTTTCCTTTTCATCTATTAAGATCCATGCCTCAGTAATTTCAGCTCATTACAACACGGATCCTCCTTTATTTTCACATCCACTCCTAAGACAGTACCTCAGAGGGGCTAAGAACATAAGACCACCCAGGAGCACACCAACACTTACTTGGGATCTCAACTTTGTTCTGGAAAAGCTTACACTGCCGCCCTTTGAACCAGCTTTTTCAGCTGATTTAAAATTTATTTCATGGAAAACTGCCCTGCTACTAACAATAACTTCAGCTAGAAGAGTCTCAGAGCTACAGGCACTAATGGCAGTGGAGCTTTTCCTCATTTTTCATCAAGACATAGTCTCTCTATGAACTAACCCTTCCTTTATGCCAAAGGTGGTATCCAGTGTGGCCCTAAACCAAACCATTCATTTGCCCACCTTTCCCCCAAATCCCCAGAACAAAGGAGAAAGACTCTTGCACTCTTTGGACATTTATAGGCAATTACGTTACTACTTGGATAAAACTAAGGCTTTCAGAAATTCTGACCAGCTCTTTGTAGCCTATGCTGCAGGATCACAAGGAAAAGCCATCTCAAAACAGACCATTTCAAAATGGATAGGACATTGCATACGTTTCTGCTACACGCATCATGGGAAACCGGTACCTGCTAACATTAGGTCCCACTCCACCAGGGCTACAGCTACATCAGCAGCCTTTCTCAGGGGGGTGCCAACCAAGGATATTCTGGAAGCTGCAACTTGGAGTTCAGTGCACACCTTCACCAAACACCATCACTTACCTCTATATTCTAAGACTAGAGCTGGTTTTGCCACTGCAGTTTTGCAGGGCCTAATAGCTTCTTCTAACCCTGTTTAACTCCACCACCCATCCTTAGCTTTGGGATTCAACCCAAGTGTGATGACTGCAGCAGGGTAACACGATGAACATAGTACAGTTTTGTACCTCCCATAAATGTAGATGTTCGAGTGTTCAACCTGCTGCAGTCCAGGTTACCCTCCCTCCATCCCCTCTGAACTAGCTGGACTTATCTATACCATTCTATCCTATACAACCTCTGTGGTGTATTTGCTTGTGCCTGAAAGTATTGTTTTATTTTTATATGTATTTTTTATATAGCTATATATATATATATATATATATATATATATATATATATATATATATATATATATATATATATATATATAGATATATTGCCTACCTATTGGGGGCACCCGACATCTGGGGCAAGAAAAACTGAAGAAAATGGTGTTGGATGCCTCTTATATACCCCTGGCGCACTGACGTCAGGGAAGAAGCGACAGCAACTGACACCGGACCAAGACTTTGGAACTCAGGCCGACTGCGGGACTGCCTGACGGCAGGATAACCCAAGTGTGATGACTGCAGCAGGGTGAACACTCGAACATCTACATTTATGGTAGGTACAAAACTATACTTTTTTATGTTTTTTTTTTTTTTTTTTTTTTTTGCCGTTCGACATTATGGCATTTTGACATTTAGGGGTCGATTATTACGTGTTAGAACATTTCACTGTTCGATCAAGTAATATAAATGCATCCAAGGAACGTGGTCCCTATCCGAGACCAGTTTGCATATCAATGTCCTGGAGATGAGGTGCTTTTGGCGTTGCAGGCACTTCATGTCCATCTTCCTCTAGAGACAATTTCCATTCAGACAGACAACATGTCGGTGGTCTGGTATATCAGCAAACAGGGGGGAAACAGATCTTACCCCCTTTGTCGCAAAGCCATGAGAGTGTGGGAATGGGCACTTTCCACCAGCCATTTTCTGGTGGCAATGCACATTCTGGGACAGTCCAACATTTTGGAGGACAGGCTCAGCAGGTCTGTCTTGATGCCTTACGATCGGTCTCTGAATCCTTCAGTGCCGGAGCAGATCTTTCTAAAGTGGGGTCGGCCTTGCTGGGATCTCTTCGCATCTCCTTCCAATGCAAAATGCAGCGAGTTCTTCACTCTGAACCCCTCCCACTCAGGGGGAAGCCACCCAGAGATGCTGACTCATGTTTGGCCTCCCAGTCTACTTTATGCTTACCCACCTCTGCCCTTGGTATCAAAGTTTCTTCAGAAAGCACGCAGGCTGGGGAGCTTGGTGATCCTTATTGCCCCATTCTGTCCTCGCCAAGTCTGGTTCCAGTCACTTTGGTCTCACCTAGTAGTTCCATCTTGGACTCTGGATCCAGTTCCGGATCTGATTTCCCATCCCTCAGTGATCACTCATCCAGACCTGGTAAGCCTGAAGTGCACAGCTTGGTTGCTTCCGTTCCCATGATAATTAGGACTCCCGGTTTATCTTCCCCAGTTAAAAATATTATGGTGGCGGCTCACAAGTCTTCAACTAGAAAAGTATACTGTAGTAAATGGAAACGTTTTACAGTATGGGCTTTGCAGCAAACATTGGATCCCTTTACTGCTCCAGTATCTGCGGTGTTGGAGTTCTTAGTGAGTATTTTTCAGCAGGGTGACAGTTTTTCCACTGTCAAAGTCCAACTGGCCACTATCTTGAATTTTCATGTGGGGGAAAGCTTGAATTCTTTGGCTTCAGCTAAACTTTTCAAGACCTTCCCTAAAGGTACCTTTCTCCTGAGTCCCCCGGTGAAGGATCCTACACTGCCGTGGGACCTTACTTTAGTGCTTCAGGCTTTAGTCTCACCCCCTTTTGAACCTGCGGCTTCAGTGGATTTGCAGCATTTATCTTGGAAGACTGCTTTCTTAGTTGCCATTACCTCTGCCAGGAGAGTGTCAGATCTCCAAGCTCTGTCTGTCTTATCAAAGTTCCTTACATGATCTTTCACAAGGATAGGGTATCTGTGCATACCAACCCCTCCTTTCTTCCAAAGGTGGTGCCAGAAGGTAATATAAATCAGACAGTCAATTTCCCAGTCTTCTTTCCAAATTTCCAAAACAAAGAAGAATATAAGTTACACTTGCTAGATGTGCAGAGTCAATTATGGTTCTATTTGCACAGAAAAAAAAGCCTTTCAAAAATCTGACCAGTTGTTTGTTTCTTACTCAAGACCCTCCTTAGGCAAACCGATATCAAAGGCTACAGTTGCCCAGTGGATTACCCAATGCATTTATTGGGCATATTCTGGTAGGGGACTTTCCCCACCAGGTCAAGTCAGAGCACATTTTACCAGATCCATGGCTACGTCAGCGGCTTTCTGGTCTAGAGTGTCATTGGATGGTATTTGTTCAACGGCTACATAGTCTTCATCTCATACCTTCATTTCTCATTACAAAGTAGGCATCATTTCCAGGAACAGGGCACCTTTTGGCTCTGCCATGCTCTGGAATATCCTTCCATGAGGGCCTCCCAGGTGCAAAGTAGTTGGGGACTCTGTCCCACAGGTTGAAGACCAAATGAAGTGAACTACTTCAGATAAAGAACGTATGTACTCACAATAGTGTTCCATCTGAGTAGTTGTACATCATTTGCCTTCAACCATCCCACTCCTTCCCCCTACCTTGTCATTGTGATACTGGCTATATGAGTGGAAGGTGTTCTCATCAGATATACCTTACGCCATGCTTTGGCTTTGGTTTTGTGGAATGCCAGTTGTGCTAGGTCTTGTTGGGTTGGGTATATGCTAGGTACAGGGCAGCAAACTCGATCTGAAGGGAGGAAGGAGATGGGGCATTATGGGTAAGGGAAGGAGCTGACCGCTTGGAGCAGATGCTGGTGATGCGGATATGGTGGCTCTGGTACGGATCTGTAACTCACATGTTGAAGACAAATGAAGTACAACTACTTAGATGGAACGTTATGGTGAGTACATAACTTCTTTTTTTCTTTTAGTGCCAAAAAAGACGGGGGACTGGAGGCCAGTAGTAGACCTCAGCCTTTTAATCAAGATGTTCTTTGTGTTTCACTGCTGCAGTCATCACATTTGGGTTGTCTGCTTGCAGTAGCCCTCAGTCGCCTGATTAACAAAGTCTTGGGTCCTGCGTCAGTTGTTATCCCTTCTTCTGTGATGTCAGGTCGTCAGAGGTACAAAACATGCAGCCGATGCCATTACACCAGCCTTTTTTGCTGTGCTGTGCCCGAAGCAGAAGCAGTTCGCAAGTGCCGGTCGGCCGACTCCTGAAATTTTCATTTTCGAGTTTCAGAACCGAAGTCTTCAACTAAAAGCTAAGTACCCCGTTGGGGAAACTTTGTTAGTAAAAGTAAATAATTGCATTTCGTGTGGAAAGCAACTACCTCATAAAGATTTTCATTCGTACTGTATTCCTTGCCTAGGCCCTGACCACGATGTACCTTGCTGTCAGTTTTATGCCTTATTTAAACCACGAACTATCCATCATTGGTATATTTTCGCTTCTAAATATTTTGGTGCTCGGTTCAATTATCCTGATATGTCTTCGGTAAGCCGTCCGACTACCGACATTCCAAAAAATACAAAGATAAAGACAGAGACAGGCCACCTAGGTACAAAGCTGCCGACGACGCTTCTCTTAAGCCAGTCGCCAGTTCGCCGGTGCTTAGTGAGGTGCTTTCGCAGCCCCTGATACCCGCTACTTCAGATTTGCAGGCCTCTACTGAGACCCATTCGGAGTCCGGTATGCTGCTAGATGCTTCAACTGTGGAATCTGCGGATGTCTCTAACTTGGATGGGTCCAGAGCTGCTGTGCAGGCACCGGCTTTTGAGGGTGTATTCAGGCCTACTGACTTGCGTATTAAACCGATACCATCTTCTTCTTCAAGGCCTAAAACTCAAACCATGCCTAGAAAACTTGACGCCCAGACCGCATGGTCAGGCCTCTATGCCTAAAAAACAAATTATAAGAATGGCTGAAGACCTTATTACTTTAATCAGGGGAAGCCAGCGTTTCCCCTCTAAGAGACCTAGGACTGAGTTTGCTTATGCTACTTCTGACCAGGATTCTGAATTTTCTGTTTCCTCTGATGACCAGGATTTACTCTTATCTACCTATGAGGATTCTGATGCTGAGGACTCTAGTCCCTGTGCTTCCCCCCAGAGGATTTCTCTTTTGGTGAAACTTTGCATACTCTCAGGGAGCATTTTTGTTGGGAAAGTCAAGATTTCTCTGATTCTAAAAAGAGGCTTAGGGACTTCTTACTCCTGCTCCAGCACAGGCCTTTAGCTATACCTCCTGTACTAGACATTGTTGATGATGCCTTTTTGGAATCTAGCTTGGCTCCTGACTCTTTACCTTCTGCTCCCAGAAAACCTGGTAGATATTACAGGGTCCCTCACTCTCAAAATTTCCTTTTTAAAAATCCTACTGCTGGTCCTGAGACCATTTTACAGGGACCCAAGGGCATTAAAGCTACTACTGGCAAAAATCCTACCCCCTCTGATAGAGACTCCAGGGTGCTGGATAGATGGAGTAAAAAGGTATACACTTCTGCAACTTTGGCCATTAGGGCCTTAAACTGCCAGTTTCATATGTTAAAGTATCAGCAGTATATTATTGGATTGCTTAAACAGAAAATGTTGATTCCTGATTGTGCTGAAAATAAGGATTTACAGGATTTACTGCATTGAACAAGTTGGAAAACGTACTTTGCAATGTAGTTTTGATTCACTAGAGGCATCTTGCAGTGCTGTAGTAACTGGGTCTCTACTTAGAAGGTATGCTTAGCTTAAGGAGCAATCCTTGCCAGATCATGTTAAAGCAAAATTACTGGATGCTCCCTTAAACCAGGACCGCCTGTTTGGCAACAAGGCAGAAGTTGTTCTTAAAAAGGAGGAAAAAGCTAAATCTATGCAAACTGTTAAAGATTTTTTACAAGTACAACCCCCAAGTTTTAGTAGGCATTGACCTTCCAAGAATTGGTCCTTTCCTGCCTCTTCCAGACCTTCTCAGTCCAAACCCAGATCCAGCAGAGCTCCCAGGCTTCAATCCCAAGGTACGCACAGGACTAAGTAGTGGGGAGCCTCCATTTCCAAATCTGAGAGTAATAAAACTCCCCCCTATGGTAAACTGTCTCAGTGACTTCTTTTTAAAACTTCCAAGCACTTCTCAACTGACTGCCCCTTTGAGGGGAAAGATTGCTCTTCATGCAAAGAACTGGGAACTCATTACCCAGGACAAATGGGTTTTAAATATAGTGTCCCAGGGATACAGATTTCACTTCCATAAATTACCATCACCAAGCGGGTGGCCAGATCTACCCCCAAATCAGTGGGTAGAGGCCCAAAACCAAGTACTTTCTCTCTCAAGCATGGGGGCTATTCAGTTGGTACCAGAAGAGGAAAAGGGACAAGGTTTCTACTCAAGACTTTTTCTGGTACCCAGAAAGGACAATTCATGGCATCCTATCCTGGACCTGTCTACTTTAAACACCTTTTTGGTGATTCCAAAATTCAAGATGCTGACTCTTCACCAGTTGCTCCCTATGCTAGGCAAAGACGCCTGGTTGGCAACACTAGATTTAAAGGAAGCATACCTGCACATTCCAATCAGGGAATCTTGCAGAAGATACCTACACTTCAAAGCAGGCTACACTTTGCACTGCCCTTTGGCTTATCTACTGCGCCCAGGGTATTCACAAAGTGCCTAGCTCCAGTCATTGCATTTTTCAGGCAAAGAAATATTCAAATATACCCATACCTGGACGATTGTCTAATTCAGGCAGAAAGCCAGGACATACTTTTGAATAATCCGGCCTTTGTACAAAGGGTGCTAACCTGTCTGGGGTACACCATAAACGAAAATAAATCACACCTGGTACCCTGTCAACAAATTATATTCCTGGGAGAAAGCTTGAGTACAACTTCCCAGATGGCTTTCCTCACGCCAGAGAAACAAATTCATTTGACAACCTACTTCAAACATGTGGCAACAAAAACCCTGCTATCTGCAAGGCAAATACTACAGGCATTAGGGTTCATGGCCTCCTGCATTCTTCTAATTCCATATGCAAGACTGCATATGAGGAAACTGCAGTGGTATCTCAAAAGCCTATGGTGTCAAAATTCACAGGATCTAGAAGCAATGATTCCTATCATACCTTGCCTACACTGAGAGTTCCTTTGGTGGGCAGAGGCCTGCCACCAAAACAAGGGACTACCATTCACACTACCCCCTGTCACACAAACCCTAACAGACGCATCAGACTGTACATGGGGGGGCTCACCTGGCAGGGAAGTGCATTCTGGGCAAATGGAACCCAAGTCAAATGCACCTGCATATCAATCAAAAAGAAATGTTAGCTGTACAGAATGCTGTGACAGCTTTCAAGGACCACATTCTTCCAGGACAATTAATGGTATAGACTGACAACACCACTGTTATGTGGTACATAAACAAGCAGGGGGTACACATTCTTACCCTCTCTGTAGACTAGCCATGGCATTGTGGAACACAGCCCTGAGCTACCAAGTGCATTTACAAGCTCAATTCCTGCCAGGAAAACTAAACACACTGGCAGACGAATTAAGCAGAAACCTCATGGACCCACACGAGTGGAAACTGGAACCAAGGATTTTCAACATGTTGACAAGCAAATGGGGGAGCCCAGATGTAGACCTGTTTGCCTCCCCCCAGAACTATCAGTTGGGACACATTTTGCAAAAGGACTCCCCACAAACAAGCTTGGAAAGTGGATGCTCTGTCCTTCAGCTGGAAAAAAACTATCAGTTTATGCCTTTCCTCCTCTGCTCTCCAAAGCACTACTAAAGATCAAACAAGACAAACCAAGGACAATTTTGATTGCACCAGACTGGCCACGCTAACACTGGTACCCCCTCTTGTGCAATGTGTCACTGTCGGCCCCATGGCACCTGACTCAGACTCCTACCCTATTGTCTCAACAGGAGAAACAAATTCTGCACCCTCAGCTTCACACACTGAACCTAACAGCCTAGCTAAATTACCAAATCTCTCCTTTACCATCGCTCAGTAAACCAGTGATGGATATCATTTTAGAGGCAAGGAGGCCTAGTACTAGAAAATCTTATGCTGACAAATGGAAAAGATTCTGTGCCTGGAACCAATTTCAAGGGATGAGCACAGCAGTGCCCAATTTACCTCAAATTTTGCAATACTTAACTGAAATGATTCACAAGGGCCTGTCTTTCTCCACCATCAAAATCCACGCCTCAGCTATTTCAGCTCATTATGACACAGAACCTCCCCTCTTTTCTCACACACTGCTTAAGCAGTTCCTCAGAGGGGCCAAAACTTTACGACCACCCAGGAGAGCTCCAACCCCAGCCTGGGACCTTAACTTTGTGTTGGAGAAACTCACTCTTCCTCCTTTCGAGCCAGCTGCTACTGCAGACTTAAAATTCCTTTCTTGGAAAACAGCTTTCCTTTTAGCAATCACTTCAGCAAGAAGGGTATCTGAATTACAGGCTCTTATGGCAGTGGAGCCTTTCATCATTTTTCATGCGGACAGGGTGTCTCTCAGGACCAGTCCCTCCTTCATGCCCAAGGTGGTATCCAGTGTGGCCCTTAATCAGTCCATTAATTTGCCAACCTTCTTTCCTAATCCACAGAACAAAGGGGAGCAGATGCTGCACTCCTTAGATGTGCACAGACAACTTAGATTCTATTTGGACAGAACTAAACGTCAAAGGAAATCTGAACAACTGCTGGTCGCATTTTCTGCAGGGGCAGAGGGGAAGGCTATTTCAAAGCAAACCATTTCCAAATGGATAGGCCATTGCACTCATTTCTGCTACAAGCAGCATGGAAAACCTATCCCACAGGGCATCAGACCCCACTCAACCAGGGCTGCATCTACCTCTACAGCCTCTCTCAGAGGCGTCCCTACCAGGGACATCCTAGAAGCTGCTACCTGGAGTTCTGTACATACTTTCACCAAGCATTACCATCTGCCCATTTTCTCTAAATCCAGAGCAGGCTTTGCCACTGCAGTCTTGCAGGGCCTTATAGCTGGTCCTAATGCTATCTAAATTCCTTCTCCCATCCTTAGCTTTGGGAATCTACCCAAATATGAGGACTGCAACAGTGAAACACAAAGAACATAGTACAGTTGTGTACACATCATAAATGTAGATGTTCGATTGTATTCACTGTTGCAGTCCTGGTTACCCTTCCTCCAGCCCCCTTACTTCTTTTGGCTATACCTGTACTCTCCTTTACTGTGCTCAAAAAGCTTTTTGGTGTATTTGCTTTTTTGTTGGAGGTATATCCTTGTTTATTTATAGATTTAATTGCTTCCCATTAGGGGGGCACCTGACATATGGTGCAAGAAAAACTGATGAAATGGCATCGGCTGCATGTTTTATACCCCTGACGACTTGACGTCACTGAAGAAGGGACAGCAACCGATGCAGGACCCAAGACTTTGTTAATCAGGCTGACTGAGGGCTGCTGCAAGCAGATAATCCAAATGTGATGACTGCAACAGTGAATACACTCAAACATCTACATTTATGGTAAGTGTACACAACTGTACTTTTGTTCAGCAGACAAAATTCCAGATGGTCACAGTTCAGTCTATTCTCTCCTTTCTAGAGAAAGACAATTGGATGTGCTCTATAGACCTTCAAGATGCATATATCACATAAAAATAGACAAGCGCTCAAGTAAGTTCCTCCTCTTTTGGCTAGGAGCCAGTCATTACTAGTTTAGAGCGCTGCTATTTGGTCTCACCACAGCCCCCACGGTGTTCACCAAATTTGTTGTGGCCATCACGGCCCACATGAGATTAAACAGATTTTGGGTGTTTCCTTTTCTAGAAGACTGCCTCCTTACCGCCCCCACCAGGCATCTACTGACACAAAACTTAGAGTTCATCATGCATCTCTTCAAGTCCCTAAGCATCACAGTGAACTACGAGAAATCTCAGCTGTCGCCCACTCAAGACTTTTGAAGTACATTGGGGACAACTCGATACAGTGTCCTGCATACCCCTTCACAGACTACAAAAGTTAAGATGCCAAGTCCAATCCATTTTACCGAAATGAAAAGTGCCCGCTCTTATTCTTCAAACCCTGGGTTCCATGGCAGCAACTATAACCCTAGTTCACATGGCGCGGTTTCACATGAGAATAATTCAGTGGTTTCTGACCTCGCAATGGTCCATCCTTATGCATTCGAAAGATCTGTCTTCGTGGATGGAGTCAGAAGAGATCCGTATGCCCAAGACCACAGTGACCACAGACGCCTCCCAGATGGGGTAGGGGGGACATCATCTGGGAAGGACTGCCCAAGGCACGTGGTCTCCTCAAGAGACCAACTTGCACATCAATGTCCTGGAGATGAGAGCAGTCCTCCTAACGTGGCAAGCCCTTCAAATTGCTTTTCCTCCAGGAATGATTGCAGTTCAGTCAGACATGTCAGTAGTCTGATGCATCAACAGACAAGATGGAACCAAATCCTACCCATCTGCCGGGAAGCTGTCTTGAGTTTGGCAATGGGCAATATCTTCTAACCGCTTTCTTGTGGCAGTGCATATCCCCATGAGTTCTAACGTGACAGCAGACAAGTTGAGCAGACACATCCTACTGCTGCATAAGTGGTCTCAAAATCCCAAAGTGGCAAAACAAATATTTTGCCGATGGGGAGAGCCTTGCTGCGACCGATTTGCCTCCCCCAGTAAACAAGTGCAGCGCATACTTTGCCATACTTCCTCCATAGGGAGAGTCACAAAGAGATGGTGTCCTCCTAGATTGGCCCTCGGGTCTTCTTTATGCATTCCCCTCCCCCCGTTCTCCTCATTCCCCTTTTTTTTGAAGAAAGCCAAGAGGTTGCGATCCAGAGTAATCCTCGTTGCCCCGTTTTGGCCCAGGCAAGTTTGGTTTCCCCTCCTATGGTCTCACTTGGTTCATCAACCTTTTATTCTGGACCTAGTAACAGATCTGCTGTCACACCCAGACCTTCACTCTCTCAAGCTCACGGCTTGGTCCCTCCAATTCCATTAGTCGCCAGGCAATCTAATAGTACTTCCCTCTCTGAAAAATTCTTCTGGCTTCTTCTACACAATCCACCAGGAAACTGTAGTCCTTTAAATGGAAAAGATTTTCTGTTTGGGCTTCTAAGAATAATTTGGATCCTTTTTCAGCCCTGGTTGGAATAATTTTAGATTTTTCTCGCGAATGTCTTCAACCAAGGAGCATCTGCATTAACCGTTAGTTACCTTAGCAGCCATCTCTTATTTTCACAATGGCTGTGATGACCAATCCTTAATTTCCCACCACGTATGCAAAGTGTTTCTTAAGGGAATCCTATGTATCAAACCTCCATTCAAGGATCCCCCATGGGACCTTAAATTCATTTTGCAATATTTTGTGTTACCTCCCTTTGAGCCAGCTACTACTTGTCATCTCAAGTTTATTCCTGGAAAACTCTTTTTCTAGTAACTATTAGTTCTGCCGGAAGGGTTTCAGAAATACAGGCACTTTTTGCAAAACTACCATACATAATCTTCCGTAAAGACAGTATGTCCTTGAGGACTTAACCCTTCATTCCTTCCTAAGATGGTCTCCGAGTCAAACATCAATCAGTCCATTCATTTACCAGTTTTCTTTCCAAATTTCTTTAACAAAGGCAAATGCTGTCTGCATCTGTTAGACGCCCACAGACAGCTGAGATTTTATTTTGACAAGGCTAAGAATTGTAGAACTTCAGACCAACTGTTTGTTTCCTTTTCAGGATGAAAGATAGGTAAATCTGTTTCTAAGGTGACCCTGTCTAAATGGTTAAGAGATTGCGTTACCTTTGTTTATGAAAAAAACAGTCGTAAAATACCTGCGACTGTAAGGGCTCACTCAACCAGATCTATTGCCACTTCAGCTGTTTTTCATTCCAAGGCGTCTCTAGATGAAATATGTGTGGCTGCAACTTGGGCAACCTCTCATACCTTTATCACTCATTACAAATTGGATATGGTCTCCAGGGGAAGAGCATCCTTTGGTTCTGTGGTTCTCAGGAATATCCTTTCATAAGGCCACCCAGGATATAAGTAGCTGGGGACTCTGCCCCAACTGTCAAGAATAAATGAAGATTGACAACATCAGGTAAAGAAGTTATGTACTTACCATAACATTCCATCTGTGTTATCGATCCTCTTTCTTTCTTGATATCCCACCCTCCTTTGAGATTTCCTGGAGGTTCATACCCTTGTCCTGTGCTGGCATTAGGGTATTTACCGTGGACATGGCTTCTTCCCATATATTATGTATACTTCATCTTGCTGTAATTTGCAAACTCGATCGGAGTTAACATACACAGGGGCATTGTGAATAGGGACTTGGCTCTAGAGTTTTTGGCTGGGGCGAGCTGTATAGCGGCCTAGTCAGTTCAGAGGATCAGGACCAAACCCAACTGTCAAGAATGAACGAAGATCGACAACACATATGGAACGTTGTGGTGAGTACATAACTTATTTTTTCAGTGTTGCTGAAGTAGTAGTGTTCATTTAACAGGGACAGTCTGTTTTTTTGGCATTATGTAATTAAGAAACAGATTTGATTTTCTTTGCTGCTGTACCAGCACTGAAGTAGAACCAGTAGCAGCAATATTGGAGCAGCTTAGTTTAAAAAAAAATGGTACTGGGTGCATAGGTGTTCTTTGTGTGGAATACATTTGCAGTGATAACTTCAGAGAACTCTTAACACAAACTAAGGTCTGATATCTAGTTAGACTTTCAGAGCTGAGCACCCTTCCGTTATGGCTAGGCTGACATCCCTTTACTTTTGACAATTTGACATACTTGGTATAAAGGTGGAAAATACCCAAACCCTATTCTGCTCTTTCTTGGCACTTTACTGCTGTACAGTCTGCCTGTTTTCCTAAGGAGTGCATTTGTAAGTCCATCAATCCGGCCTTTAACTGAAGACCAGAGCAAATAACTGCCCCATTAGGGACCATTTTGTTTCATTATTTCTGTAGAACGTTTTGTTATTGTTTGGCTGTAAAAAATAAAAAGATCATGTGAAGCATACACAGAACTTTAGGGCATATCTGCCTTCATTAAAGTTAGTAGATGGGCTTGCAGATATCACCTTCCTTATAAAGATTTACGTGATCATTGCATTTACTATTTATGGTTACATCACATTGTCAGTAACTGTACCATTTCCTGTTGTTCAAACCAAAGACTATTAGGCTGAGCAGGCATAATTCCATTCTGGCCTAAGTGAGCAAAAATAACTATCAGCAGTTTTAGACAAGTCCACCATGTCCTTGAAGTCACATGCTAGTTACATGGACGTATAATTGAAGAAAAAACAGGAGGGATGTAAGGAGATCTCTGACTCTCTTAGGATCCTAGGTCCAAGGATGTAAACAAGACCTAGCTCTGACATCTTTAAAAACGAAAGCCTGTAGTGATGTACCTTCGGATGCCACCATGTCATCAGATCCTACACTGCCCCACTGGTACAAGCAATGACCAAAGAATGTAACAGTAGACAAGATCCAGATACATCTGCCCCACAACACTTTTCTGTTAGACCAGGGAGTGCTGTATCCCCTCAGTAACAGCTGAGGAGGACTTCTGTGCCACAAACAGGGAACTAGGTATCGTCCCCTTTGGGGATGCCATATCCCAACTCTTGTATGTCCACTTGTTGTCAGAAGACACAGACCTCTGAGATTTGTACCACATAAGAACTACCAGGTGGTGGATCAGCAATGCCTTTAGACCACCATCCTTAACTTCCACCTGAGATTGGTCTAAGCAGAATAGGGGATGTTTCCAGTTTCTCCCAAACTAAAAGCCTGATTCTTCATAACAATCCAGAGCTGGATCCAGCCCTAGGCAACATAAGCAGTTGCCTAGGGCCCGCATGATTGGGGGCTTTGGAGGCTGTTAAATCGTTTAATTTTTAACAATTTTAAGAATACACTACACTATGTGCAAGTCTTAACACACGC